>NC_053161.1:152649236-152949236 GCF_016835505.1 Polypterus senegalus
GCCAACAGAACTGGATTTTGGACTTCATAGTGAGCATACCTTAGCTTTGCAGATTGCCAGCATCATATCCTTTATGCTCACTCTCATCCCAGGTACACTATGGGGTAGTACGCTAATCTCCTAGTGTGACTGTGTGTCCAGACACCAAACCAGCTCCATCATTACAAAATGCTACTGACATCACCATCATAGGCCTGATCACCACCAGTAGTTAAATGGTTTGCAGACAAGAGGTCTATCTGCTTGAATCAGACTTAAAGGACAAGGACAATCTGTCCTTTAATGTCCAAACATTAAGGAAGAGAGACTTCAGAGGATGGATTACACTGAGGTTTGTTTTTGTGAAGTGCTGTGGAAAAGGTGAGCTTGTTTAAATTTCATACAGTAACAATCATTGATTAATTGAGGAGGGAACAGCATGGTTTGTCTATTGCCAAGTTCACCAATGCCTTCCTGAGATTTCTCACAGGTGCTGTTTGGAGTCCATCTTCACTGGCTGCATCACATCCTGGTAGGACACACATGCTTGGGTCACTGCAGAGGATGGTGAAAGCCACAAAATATTACTGGCACCCAGCTGCCTTCTGTCCAGGGTATCTAAAAGACATTCTGCTATGATTATTGCACACTCAGGAATTCTGCACGGCTGTTTTTTTTTACTACTGCCTTCTGGCAAATAGTAAAGAGCCAGTGGCCCTCAGTATGGCTTCAGAGAAAGTGTTTTATTTGTGGAGTTACTGAAGAGCAAATCCTAATAACAAACATTGTAAGAAAAAGACTATGCATAAATATTTGAAATATAACTGAATATACTGTATATCTATACTGTACACTGTATTCTATGTATATTTTTTGTGTTTTATTATATTATCACTGTTCTGGAGAGACATGTAAGTAACAATATAATTATACTGTATGCACAAGACAATACATACTGTATGTTTAGTGATGAGTTCACCTCGGGATGATTTCCTGCTGAATGCCCACTGCAACTTACACTATTTATTATTATTATTATTATTATTATTATTATTATTATTATTATTATTATTAGTAGTAGTAGTAGTAGTAGTAGTAGTAGTAGTAGTAGTAGTAGTAGTAGTAATAGTATTTGATATTTATCAAAAATAAAAAAGGCCACAACTCAAAGACAGTTTGTTTTTATGCTGATCTAAGTTAGGTCTTTGTGATCTACTTAAATGTTGCACGCAAATTGGTTTAAGAACAATGACGATTGTCTCAAACTCAAACGTTATTCAAAAATGAAAACTTTATTGGCTGTCACATACCATTCAGTTGATGACACACAGTATTTCACACATACAACTTTTATTAATGAAAATTTGATGGACCAAATCAATAAATAAATAATTTTCCATCCATCTATTGTTTCACATGATTATAATTTGTTAGTAGGAATATAAAATACAATTATAGATTGAAAATCTCTAGCTATGAGTTTCATAAGGTACATTCTGTTTGAAACACTAAATGGTAATAAGATTTGTTACTTTTACTATAATGTAACGGTTCAGGAGAAAATGTAAAGAATAGTAAAAAAAATACTTTATATCGGCAAAGTGCTTAGAATGAATGGTTGGATAGCGTAAATATGAGACTGGAAGTCATTTATGCTTGTCCAATTAGAAACTGTTGTAATTTGTACAACTGCAGCATACTGTGCAATGAGCGTGTCAATACTGTCTCGCAGAGGGCATAATGCAAGTGACGCTGGGAAAGGGCATTATAATAAACGGCGTCATTACATGGAGTGCGCTGTCAAGGGCGTTCCATGACTGAGGCTGGGTGTTCCGTGATATGGATGGTGTTCTGTGTCTAACGTCAGAGGTATTGCGGTCTGCAGCTTCACTCTGTTGATTGTGCCCATAGACATATATAGATAGTCGCCGCATTCACTGTGTTGCCCAGTCAGCAAAATACGTCAGTGGGTCTGCCATATTGCGAGTGACAAAAGTGCCATTTAAACTAATACAGGCAGAGGTGGAAACTGGGTTTTGTGATGAAACAACAATAACATTTAAAACAGTATCGTTTACATACAACAGATTTTGGTGAATCATTTAAATGCAATTATTTATATCCATTTATACACTAATAATGGCAATTATTAAATAATAATAATAATAAATTATTATTATTAAATAATTCCTCCCATATAAGTAACATTTCTCAGACTGCCTTCTTCCATCTCTGAAACATTTCTAGACTTCCTCCTGTTCTTACGCAACACAGTACTGAAGTATTGGTTAATGCCCGAGTCACCTAACATATAGATTACTGTAATGCTATTCTATCTGGCATTCCACAAAAACTTATCCATCGCTTAAAATTTCTTCAAAATTCTGCTGCCAGGATAATAACCTGCTGTTCTAAATCCATTGAACATATTACACCGATTCTCTCTCAACTTCACTGGCTCCCTGTTAACTACAGAATACAATACTAAATTCCGCTCTGAACATTTAAAGCTCCCCGCCACCTCAATGATCTCCTACAGACTTACACTCCTCTTACTCACTCAGATCCTCATCTGCAGCTCTACTTTCTGTACCACACATCAGACTCAGTGCTCTGGGAGCTCGAAGGTCCTCTAGTAGTGCTCCTCAACTCTGGAATTGTCTTCCCACTCATAGACATCAGCATGATTCAATAACACATTTTAAAACTGCCCTCAAAACTTATCTTTTCAAACTGGCAAACCAATTGCAAATTTTGCACAATTGTTACTGCCAGTTATCTTTGTTTGATTGCTAATTATTGCTTTTTGATTTATCATTCTCTTGTTTTAATTTTACTAATGTTATTTAACTTTATTGTAAAGTGACCTTGAGTGCTAAAAAAGGCACCTATTAAACAAAATGTATTATTATTATTATTATTATTATTATTATTATTATTATTATTATTATTATTATTATTATTATTATTATTATTTAATTATTGAGATGAAAACTTGACCAATGTTTGAAAGTCAAAATAGTAAGACTGCAACTGCCAGTCTGGTCTTTCTTTTAACAGTGAAATGATACACTCAATGACAAAAATAAACAATTTTATTGTATACGATAATAATTTCTGAAAAAATTTCACTCATTCCTCTCTCAATCACTCTCTCTCTCTGAAACATGCACACACACACAATGTGGTTACTTAAATATATACAGGATAAAATCTAAAATCCATGAAACAAAACTGTCTAACATAGCTTTTTCCATGTGTTGCCACTCTGTAATTTGCGAGTATTCAGTCTGGCAATATGGTGCAGCCTTAGTTTGTGGAAGGCAGACAGAACTAAAGACATGAGCATAAAATGATGGTTGTCAATTTCAAACTGTGTTTCCTCAATGTGCTCCTTGAGAAAAAACACATCATCTGAACCAATCTCAGCCCGAACAAACTGATTGATTAATGATACACTGACAGCTTGCCCTAATGTCGACTGTCTGATAACACGCTCTGCTACTTTGACTACCTTGACTGTACCGTCAGAAGGAATCATCAAACCTCCTTTGTTTTTTAATGTGAGCAAGTGGTAGCTTTGATCATATGATGCCAGTACACCATCTGTTACCAAAACTATCACGGCACACATCACAGGGCAGCTTTCTCAAAATCCCATCTAAGGGCTACCTTCCACTGCTTCTTGAGGTGGATTTCTTTGGGAAACCTTCAAAGTTTGAGAGATGTTAACAGCTAACAACAATCTACATAGTTAGTGACTAAACACGTTTAGCCAAAACATTGTTTAGAGGCTTATTTGAGCACATAAATGCATAGCTTTGCTATCTTAGCCTGGCATAGCTAAAGATAAGATTATAAAACGGGCTTTTCTAATGGCCAGATATAACCAAAATAATTGTTCAGCCTTACCTATGAAATGTAATGCCCCTGGATCTGGTTTGAAACGTACAACGGTTTGTACAATCCCAAACAGCACACGCGTGAGGCATCTTTATCCATTACTTCACTCCACACCAGTGCCACTCACAATATGGCGGCGACGTTGACGTAGTATGCTGCTGGTCATGCGGCGTCTAGTAATTCTATGTCTATGATTGTGCCTGCCAGCTAGAGTCTCTGGGAAGGACACGTGCGTTTGGGTGCACACGCCTCTTCTAAAGCGGAGCCCCGCCAGAGCTCAGCCAATCAAATTGCACACAACCAATAATGTTACACGTCAGTCATGTTACGTCACATGCCCATTTCAAGGAGCACCTCATTAAACATCCTAACTTTCACATCACTCAGATTTTTTGAGGGATGGCTGTGAGATCGATAATTAAGACTATCGAGTAGGTGCGCCTTGCAGTAGGCGTGTTGTGTGGTGCTGCGGACCGCCTCCAGACGCTTCTCGGAGTGTGCCCTGTGTAAATCATGTGACATAAACTTGAAATCCGATTGGTTGTTCAGAGGAGCTTCTGAAGTCTGCAACTAGACCCTTCTCGTGCTTTATCTGTTATGTCTGCTGTGAGGTAATGGGATGCATTTTGGTTCGACATAGCGCTTCTTTTATTATTTTTTATACATTATTACATTTTTATTAATTGTTTGTAATTAGGTGTATTTTGCATTACCAATCTTGCAGGTAACGGCATTTAAAATGTATATTTTACAGATATAAACAAAATCTTATTTTTTTAGTTCTGTAATGGCTGCCGTGAGTGAATGCAGGCGATGATACCCGGTACTACGTTTTACAGCGAAATAAACAAGATGGTGTTTTGGCGTAATATTTTGAGGCATCTGTCTTCACCTAACTCTCAACGTTGAGGACTACTCAAGACGGAATTTAAATCCGCCTAAGTGATAAACATGTATAGTTCTATATCCATTTTGACTTAAATCAAGTTTCTCCTAATATGCTTTTCACGTTTTAAATATGTAATGACAGTTTGTAGACGCATATCTAAGGCAGAACCGTAAAAATATTGGCTGAGGTTGAACTTGGACAACTTCAGACTTCAGGTAATTGGGCGAATAAACTTCTTATTAACGTGGTACAGCGATAACTCGATTCGCTGGAATGAACGTTCATCGTAGTTTTACCCGCCCCTTAGACACGCCTCATACGTACTCTAATCAGCAGGAAAAAACTGTTTGTGACGCACGAATCGAGGTTTCCCGGTGCTTCTGATGTGTGGATTTTTAATAAGTCAAAATACCGGGTGGTGTCTAGTGTTGTAAAGTATCAGTTCCCCAGTGTGTTCGGCTAACACAATCTGCGTGCAGTGTTCAGGCGTGAAGAGCATCCTAAAGAAATGGGGATAAGTGATGCTGGAGCTGTCAGGAAAACCTTTTACACAGCTGTACAGCAGTTAATATTAGCTCGGGGTATCATCAGAAACTGAGTAAAGACAACGACTTATCTCATTGTTAGCTAGCTTTTAGAATAGCAAACTGAGTGTTAGTAGTACTAGGGTGTTGTACCGTGTTAGCCATTATGAATGCAGAGAAAAGCCAAGCAAAATGACACCTTTTATTGGCTAACTAAAAAGATTACAATATGCAAGTTTTCGAGGCAACTCAGGCCCCTTCTTCAGGCAAGATCTTGCCTGAAGAAGGACATCTTGCCTGAAGAAGCTAAAAGAGTTGCAATATGCAAGCTTTGAGGGCAACTCAGGCCCCTTCTTCAGGCAAGATCTTGCCTGAAGAAAAGTTGCCTCAAAGCTCATATTGTATCTTTGCTAGCCAATAAAAGGTGTCATTTTGCTTGGCTTTTCTCTAAACTGAGTGTTATAAATCGGTGTTACCTTTAAACTGAAAGACACAATTTAAGAAGTCACTTTTAAATATAGCTGATTGCATCCAAATGTTTATATTTTTCCTTTAACTTGCAATGAAAGATATCAGGGTGTTTGATGCTTTTCAGTCAAGATGGCCATTGAAATGGACACCAGTGCCAATGGTCAGCCCAGGTGTAACTTGTGTCCTCTGCCATATATGTTCTGACCATTATTCAAATATTTTACATGATATTTATAAAAACCTCTGTTTCATCTTTTTACGTAATTCAGCTGTATATTTTTAATAGCATCTTTTAAACCGGAATCGTGTCAGATACCGTTGTTTAGCATGTTTATTTATTGCAACTGACGTCTTTGCTAATTATATATGACCTAGATAAACATAATTCAAAGAGCATTTGGAGAAAATCAAAAAGTAGAACCCAGTCTTGCTCAAATCAAATAAGTAAAGAAAAGAAGTGTTGCACAACTTATTCATTGTGGTGGGGGACACTACTCCTATATCATATGGATCTCATATGCACACGTTTGTTGCAAATTAGGTTTCAAATTAAATAATCATGGCAGAAAAGGCACTAGCTGCGCTAATCCAGTCTGTAAGCATTGGCTCAGTATTGTCTGGGTCCTCTAATAAACCCCATGCTTAGGGCTTATCATTATCAGAATAAAACATCTTCCCTGAATACGCTGTTAGTGAATGTGATCCCACCCCTTTTACCTTTCTAATCCCAGTTCCACTGTCTTTTATGCTTACTCAAAAGAAATTTATAAAAATATACTTGAGTGGCACAGTGGTTAGTACTGCTGCTATATGATTCTAGCCCCCTGAGTTCAAAATGTGCATCTGGTTATTGTCTGTGTATATTTTGTTTCAGAAACTCTAACTCTCATTTCATGTCCTCTGATATATATGTCTTAGGTTTACTGGTAATGATCTGGCACTTCATTCAGTTTGGGTCCTGTAATGTGGTACTGTTGCATCTTCAACTTTCTCCTCCAGCACACAACTGCCCTAAAATATTTGTATATCCTCTGCACTTTAGTCCATAACCAATACACCCTTTTGCCGCCTTTTGACAAACAACATTTAACCACCTTCTCACCCCCAGGTATGACACTATTTGGGCCACACTACTATTATTGTGCACCTTTAGGATCTGTCCTTGAACTTGCACATCAGTGTAATGTACAATACTGCACTCTGACATTTAACTATTATGTTTTCTTCCAGGTGCTGCATACTGCCAGCGCAGAGTAATGGCAGATGGCTTCATTTCAGGCTGCTTTATTATCACTACATTTCCTAAGATTGTTACACTAGGTAATTTAATATGAAACCTGTTGAGTTAATGTGTACTTGTTAAGGTGCAGATGCTGTGAACTATTTGACTTGACCTTATCCTTAACACCAGAGTTGTGAAAGCAAGGACACAATTCATTTAAGTCTTTGTGTGTGTGTGTTTTTTTTTCCATTTCTGATTGAATGAAACTTCTTTTTTCCAGAAAGATGGGAGCTGCTGCCATCAGCATGGAATTGTAGCTATATCTGCCAGAGGAGATACTGGGCTGACATATACACAATGGAGAAGAGAATCATGAACATTAAAGAAGAGGACTGTGAATGGCAAACTGACCTCTACAGTCAGCCGAGCCTGAGCATTAAATTGGAGGGCTGTGAAAGGGAGTCGGTGGGCATTACAGAAGACCCGGAGCAGACATCTGTGTGTATTGATGTACAGAAATGTGAAATTGCAGACAACCTCAAGGAAGAGGACCTTAATTCAGAGTCGGTGTTTAAGTATAATTGTCAAGATGGAGAAATGACCGGAGTAGTCTCCGTACAGGACAGGCACTATTCCTTGCAGGAGCATCGTGGTAATGTCAAATCTGAATTATTAATGTCAGATGCAGGGAAAGTATCACGGAATACACTGGAAGATCAGCCAAGCCCTTCAAGCCCTTGTGGAGGAAGTAAGTCTAAAACGTGGCACATATTTCTAGCCTAAAAGGTTGTCTTGTACTTTTTGTTAAATTTGACTGTTTTTTGATTCCCATATTTATGGTGTAAAGTGAGACATTGTTTTAAAAGTTCTGAATTTAAAGGTTTAATGTAAAATACTCAATTGGAAATACATTGTGGGCAATATGAGCTTTATTATGTTTTTAATCACCTTGCAAAAGGGTCAAAATAGAGTGGCAGCAGAAGAGTTACAGCAAGTGAAATGGTACAATGAAGATAGCGTGAAATCGTTCAGAGAGAAGTGCTGGAACGTACACGCATAATGTGATGAAGCAAGTTTTCTAGGATTCTGGTTTTTGACTTTGATTTTTGGTATGCATTTTGACTCTGACAATTGATAGGCTTGGTGTCCCAGTTTTGACCCACATTGTGTTTTGATTTTGTTTCATTCCTGGTTCATTCTATCATTACATCACATTGGCATCCTCATTACTGGTTTAACTAGCTGGCTACCCAAATCTTTTCTAGTGACTTTCTGCAATCTTGGGCATAGTTTGTGGTCCATCCTATTCCTCTCCTGTCCTACCTGGTGCCATTTCAGGTGTACAGACAAAACACACAGGTTTCATCAGTCACAATGCATAGAAGTAGTTTGATGTAAAGGAGGAAATGGCAACACTTTGAGTTGTAAATTGTTGGGTTGATTTTAAGACAATGAGTTCCTAGCTTGCTTGTAATGCTCTGTTCTAATAGCTTGCTCAGGAGATAAAAGATAAAAACTCAAAAGGGCTGCGGGAGGCAAGGATGCCGAGTCAGGCTGAAGCACACCACACAAGAGATCCCACCTTGAAACTCAACGGATTTTGTTTCTCATGTCTTCATATTCCTATGAAAACCATCCAAAATAATATATTTTTAGATACTTCCAGACAAAATCAGTGAACATTGTATATGTCAAATTAAAGCCACATAGGACTGACTTTTTGAATCAAAGACGGGACTCTTGACCAGTAAATGATGGGGACAGCTGGGTCATCGATTCAAAAAGTCAATCCAATCTCACTTGGGTTTCCTGTTTAAGATGATAGCTGATTTTTTTTTCTGGAGGAATCTATTAAACAAAATTTTTGCAGAAAACCATGACTTTTGCATTTTTTGAATACAGAACTAAGGAATGTTACACGTGGCTTGTGTGACTCAAGTAGCATATCATTCTTTTCTCTCCATTCTGCTTGAAAATATGAGATTAAATATTTTTCATGGCCACCACTATAAATTACATGAGGTAAGTAACATTAGAACAATCTACATGAGAACAGGCCAGTCAGCTGTACACTTGCCAGTCCTATCCACCTAATTCTTCTAAAATAGCATCAAGTCGAGATTTGAAAATCCCTAAAGGCTTATTGTCTACCACACTACTTGGTAGCTTATTCCAAGTGTCTGTGGCTCTCTGTGTAAAGAAAATCTTCCTAATGTTTGTGTGAAATGTACCCTCCCCATGTTCATTTTAAAATGCTATGTCCTTTTGGTAGCCTGGAGACCCAAACTGCACACAGATGAGGCCTCACCAGTGTGTTATAAAGCTTGAGCAGAACCTCCTTGGACTTGAACTCCACACATCAGGGCGCTATATAACCTGACATTCTGTTAGCCTTTTTAGTGGCTTCTGAACACTGTCGGGAAGTTGATCAAGTCAAGTCCACTACGACTCCTGACTCCTTCTCATAAGGTGTACTTTTGATTTTCAGACCTCCCATTGTGTATTCAAACCAAACATTTTTACCTCCTACATGTAATACTTTACTGACATTAAATTTCATTTGCCACAAATCTGTCCAAGCCTGCATGCTATCCAAGTCCCTCTGTAATGATTCAATAAATTCTAGATTATCTGCCAATCCACCTATTTTGGCATCATGTGCCAACTTAACCAGCTTTTGTTACTTATATTCCTATCTAAATCATTTATATTTATTTAAAATAGCAGTGGCCCTAGCACTGACCCCGGTGGAACACCACTCTTAATGTCAGCCAGTTCTGAAGAGGTTCCATGCACTATCTACACACAATATCCTGAACTCCCACTTCTTTTAGTTTGAAGCCCAACCACTCATGTGGCACCTTATCAAATGCTTTCTGAAAGTCCAGATAAATAACATCGTCTACTCCACTTTGATCGTATCCTTTTGTTGCCTCCTCATAGAATTCCAGCATGTTAGTAAATCACGACCTCCTTCTTCTGAATCCATGTTTACAGTTCAGTAAAACTCCTGTCCTTGCCATGTGTTGCTCAATCTTATCCTTAATAATTCCTTCCATTAATTTTCCTGTGATGCATGTTAAGCTTACTAGCCTGTAGTTGCTTGGATCTGCCCTGTCACCCTTTTTATATAATGGGATGATATTTGCCATTTTCCAGTCCTTCGGAATCTCTCCAGTGTGCAGTGACTTCCTAAAAATACGTGTCAAGGGTTTATATCTGTACTCACTAGCCTCCTTAAGAACACGAGGATAAATATTATCTGGTCCTGGTGATTTGTTTGATTTCAGCCTATTTAATCTGAGCATCACTTTTCTGTCTATCATTTTTAAATCGCTCAGACCCTCCTTAGTAGTCCCATTTGCCGCTGGCAGGTTATCCACTTCCTCACTTTGTGAAGACCTCAAAAAGTTGCAAGTTTAGAGCGTCCGCTATTTCTTTCTCTGTATTTTTTAATTCTCCTTTACTATTCCTGGTGCACTTCACCTCCTCCTCGACTGTTCTTTTACGACTAAAATACTGAAAAAAATCATTGTCTTTCCTTACTAAAAATCCCCCTATGTCAGGGGTTTCCAAACTCGGTCCTGGGGACCCCCTGTGGCTGCAGGTTTTTGTTCCAACCAGCTTCACAATCGGTGATATTATTCAATAACAACTGGTCTCATTTAATTAGCTGGTCTTTTTTCCTCTTATTCAGCATTCAGACAAACACAACAGTAGGGTTTTTTACATTTATAAGACATTCAGAAATTTGTTTTTCTAAAGCTATAAATGCTTAACTTTTTTTTTTTTTGTTTTCCCATTATTTTTCCCCTTTTCCTGTGTAGTTTGCTCCCTTCACTTAACCCTAATAGCGACAATTAACAACCAGCATAGCAGGCACCCAGGATGATGAAAGCAGCAATGACTTCAGTGTCAGACTCACTAATTAATAAATAATCAAATTAAATAACCTGAACACCTGGAAAAGCAAAATGAAAATTAGGTTGAAAATACTGCTAATGGCTTAAAAAAACCCTGCATATTCCCCATATCACTGCTTATTACATTTTAATAAAAATATACCAAACTTAGTTTGTAATTTCTACATTGACTCCAAAACACAGAAACTGGCAGATAATGACTCTGTTAATTAGGCTAAAAGTCCAATGAAAAACGGAAGCTGGTTGGAACAAAAACCTGCAGCCACAGAGGGTCCCCAGGATCAAGTTTGGGAACCACTGCTTTATGTCAGGGGTCCTCAATCACTGTCCTGGAGGACTGCAGTGGCTACAGGTTTTATTCCAACCAGTTTCCTAATTAGAAGACAGTCCATGCTGAAAATGAAACTTGGTATTGAACTATTTAGCTTGTTAATGTTTTCATTCATCCAAAAGAAATGTTAATTGCAATGTAGAGTGTCCTTCTGTGAGAACATTATCAAAGTGTTTTGTGGACCAGAATAGATTTAAACTTCATGGTCCTTCCAATTCCCCTCTCATTCATTTCTAAATATTTTTTTATCACAGATACTTCATGGTAAGCACGTTAGCTGGAGAGATGCTGGTTTAATGGTTATCTGCATCTCATTATTAACTAATGTCTGGTTGAGAAAACGGGCAGCAATTTAAACTTCAAGGCAGCTGCTAAAATCTAAAATAGACAATTAAGAGTTCTGAATGGTAACAGGCAAGATAATTAAAATTAAGCCCAAAAAAGTATTGCTTTAGTAGTAAATAAATGGATTCCAATTAAGAAATTGGTTAAAGTGAAAACCTGCAGCCACTGCGGACTTCCAGGACTGTAATTGAGGACCTCTGATCTACAAAGTAACTCAAATTTGTCTTTAATGAATGAAAACCGTAACAAGCCATAGAGTTAAACACTGACTATCATTATCAGCAAGGACTGAGTTCTAATTAGGACACTGGCTGCAATGGAAACTCGCAGCCACTGCGGCCCTACAGGACCGTGATTGAGGACCCCTGCTCTATGTTACACTCATCCCCTTCGTTGTTATTTAGCCAGGTTTCCATTATTGCTGTAATATCATAATTATGCTCCTCTGGATAGATAGATAGATACTTTATTAATCCAAAGGGGAAATTCACATACTCCAGCAGCAGCAGCATACTGATTAAAAAAAAACAATATTAAATTAAAGAGTGATAAAAATGCAGGTATAACAGACAAAAAGTGTCCAGGGAACAAGTTCACATAAAAGAAAGTGTTAGGAGTGATCAGTGAAACAGAGAAAAAAATAGAGAAAAAGGTAGAAAGATAAAGTCATACACGGAGCTGCTGGCAAGGCTACTATATACAACTCCAACTCACTTGTTTTATTTTTGATACTTCTAGCATTTAGGCAAGCTATTTTTAATGTGTTACTTGTTTTTCTTTTACATTTAAACATTGGGTTAAAATTTAAATTACTATGCATTTCTATTTTTATTGTTCCTCCATGTACAGTTCTAAACCTGGCCTGTCCTAAACTCTTTGCGTCCCCATTTCCTAATTTAAGCAACCCCTGGCTTACCTACTTATACACCTTCCCAACCCCTCTGGTTCGGATATAACCCGATATGTAACGCATCATTTTTGGGTGGAGTGTTCCTTTAATAAGCTTTGCACTTCTATAAATAGCCTGCTTATGTATTGTATATATTTTTTATTATTATTGTTTTCAATATGTCACAGAGCTTGCTTTTTCTTTTTGTTATGCATTGCTTGCTGCTGTTGTCATTCTCGCATTGTGAGAAAGCATTTCTTGGGCTCTGCTAAGAGAAAAGCCAAGAAAGTTGTTTGTTTTGCTAAGACTTCTAGAAAAGGGAGGGCAAAACTTCTAGTATGACTCTGGTGGCCAGCAAGTTTGCTGTAAATCTATTGACCTTGAATTTGAAGAAGAAGAAGAATGATCTCAAATATGCGGGTGTTACAGCAGCTGTATATAAAAGTGCAGAAGCAGCGCAGTTAAACCCATGACTTCATATGTGAGAGTGATGAATTCAAGGCAAAAAGGAAATGTCTAAATAACATTTTGAAAATTCACGTGGTTGTGCAGAGTAATAGGAAAATAATTCTACTGCAATAGCAGTCTGTATGGTACAAACTAAAAGACAAAAGCAAGGGATAACACACAATTTCTGATTTAAAGATACAGGGTTTCCTTAAAAACAAAAACCTGTGACTTGTTAAATTGTATAGTGTAGGTTTCGACTCCGACAACAATGACACTGCAGATTGGTGGGGTGATGGAAACGCAGACACCACAACGCACAACCAGGAATAGGCTATTGACAGGCTGATCAAAGGACCAGTTGGGCAGAGAAAGGCGAGTCACATGCACAGTCTGATTTCCCACAGGTAGTGCTGGTTAAAGTTGACAGGCAGTGGCATCTGAAGAGCCCTGTGGGGCTGCTGCACTGGATGATGCCTCTGTTTTATGTGGGCATTGACTTGATACAGTTATCAGAACATAAGATAAAGAGCCTTAACACTATAAACCTGGTGAAGAGAGTATGTCCATTGTAGAATGGTTTGTTTCTGCTATCTGATATTATGTGATTCATATGGTCTAGGTGAGGCATGTATCCAGCACGGGGCACTAGCTCCCTGGTTGGAATAAGTTTTTACATTTGCAGCGTGTTACATAACCTGAATCTATACAGATATGATATAAAAAGGCCATACCCTTCCCTTAGTTATACAGCAGTAAGAAATCACATAAGAGAAATAACTTGGCTTTCTTTAGTGACGGCTTATGCTGCATAATAGACGAAGGAAGCCATGACAAGAACCCAGTTGGGGAGTCTGTTTTCATCGCAGTGTTGGAAGGATTTTTAGGATCAGATGACGTTATCATCCATCCGTCCGTTGGCTTCAAAGGTGTGCCGGGCAATGTTCCGAGGCTTTATACTCTTTCTTCACGTGCAGGCCCCCACTTAGGTGAATCATGCCAAACAAGGCAAAAGAGGATACAGTTTCATGCTGAGTTTGACACACATAATGATCATCAGTCTGACTGCCCGTTTCCCAGTTGTCCTTAACTTGTCTTGTCTTAAAATGCTTGCCTAGCAGTTCTTATATGGTGTGCTAAATCTGGCTTTGTGTTAGCTGTACATGCGAGTAGAAAGAAAAGTAGATTTATGAAATATTTTTGTACAGAGCACAGTGAAATATTAAACATTTACACTTATTACAAGGCAAATTGACTCCACACAAGCTATGGAGTAGTTCAGTGATCAGGGGATACAAGCATCTGTGTATTCTGTAAACCAAACTGGCCATTTACATTGCCTGACAACAAAAGATTCATGGCTAATAGGAATGCATTTATGTCTCTGAAAGGTGTCTCTTCTAGCAGGGACATGAGTGACATTTTCTGGGATGTAGCAGCACTGCTAGGTCAGAAGGATAACTTTGGAGTAATACCAGCTGGGCATAAATCAGCTTAACACTAGAATTACCAGAGCCTATGAGAAAACTCGTAAATCCGGCCCACCTTAAATCTGTTCGCACCTCTCCATCAGCATCTTTTGTCCTGTAAACGTGCCATTTAAGACAAGCAGCGTGCATTCTCCCAGCTCATGCCTTGTTTTATTATCTGGGAGTGACTGAACTGCTGAAGTTTTACAGTGGAAATAATAGATTGTTATTTGAAACACGTGCATTTCATGTGTGTTCCGTTTCTACAGAAATCTGTGTAAACACATTGTTAAAACAAACTTTTATGTTGTTAGAGCATGATCCTGATTGAGATAATAAAACTGGATCTTATTCAGTGCAGCCTTCTGGTACACGATGTCAACGCAGCATGGAGATAAAAAAAGAAACAGACAAATATATAGAACATTGAATTATGCTGCATTCTTCCACCTTGCAATGGGACTTGTTGATTGCATAAGTTGTAGCTAAAAAATATTTCTGTATGGATTTTCCTGCTACCTACCTATTTTTGAAAATCATTTGGGTGATGATGTGAGAGTATCAGTTGCTTGAAGTAAATGATAATTGATTGTTGTTGTTCTAGAAGGAAAAAATTGGGATTGTGAGAGTTGATCTTTACTGATTAAATATGATTTAAACTGTTTGATTACATATTGATGGGCAGTAGGCAGTATATAGTAGGGAGCAGGTCGAGGAGAGCCTGGAGAGGTGGAGATATGCTCTAGAGAGAGGAGAGGAATGCAGGTCAGTAGGAATAAGCCTAAGATAAGAATACATGTGTGTGAATGAGTGAGGTTAGTGGAATGGTGAGGATGCAGGGAGTAGAGTTGGCGAAGGTGGATGAGTTTAAATACTTGGGATCAACAGTACAGAGTAATGGGGGTTATGGAAGAGAGGTGAAAAAGAGAGTACAGGCAGGGTGGAATGGGTGGAGAAGAGTGTCAGGAGTAATTTGTGACAGACGGGTATCAGCAAAAGTGAAAGGGAAGGTCTACAGGACGGTAGTGAGACCAGCTATGTTATATGGGTTGGAGACAGTGGTACTGACCAGAAAGCAGGAGACGGAGCTGGAGGTGGCAAAGTTAAAGATGGTAAAATTTACATTGGGTGTGACGAGGATGGATAGGATTAGAAATGAGTACATTAGAGGGTCAGCTCAAGTTGGACGTTTAGGAGACAAAGTCAGATTGGAGAGATTGTGTTGGTTTGGACATTTGCAGAGGAGAGATGCTGAGTATATTGGGAGAAGGATGCTAAGGATAGAGCTGCCAGGGAAGAGGAAAAGAGGAAGGCCTAAGAGAAGGTTTATGGATGTGGTGAGAGAGGACATGCCGGTGATGGGTGTGACAGAGCAAGATGGAGAGGACAGAAAGATATGGAAGAAGGTGATCCACTGTGGCAACCCCTAACGGGAGCAGATAGAAGAAGAAAACTGTTTGATTATATATTGATTATAGTGAAGGACTTCTGTCCTTTTTAACTGTTAGGTTTTGCTAGCTTTTGTTAGCTTTTGCCTTTAGCACTCTTAGAAAGCATTTAAACCAAAGCCTCTTGATATGTGACCCAGTCCTGTTGCTACTTTAGCACAAGGTTAAGTACTGACAAGACGACCAGTATAATCTTGTGTAGCACAATCCTGACTCCAAGGATCCTGTTTATCAGTAACTAGTAAGGACATAAGAAATTAAACTAATCACGCACATCTGTAATTAACAAGTATATTTAAGAAACATTGCTGCCATTATTTTAGCTTTCATTTTCATTCCATGTAACATTTCTAATCCATAGGACAATCCCCTCCATTCAGAGCTACTGTGTTTATTGGGAATTTTTTTAACTTATTTTTGGTAGGTGACCTCTTGAAGGGGATGAACAGTGTACAGGGAGTGATTGGGTTGCCTTTTCATTTGGGGGGCACAGTGTAATGTGCAGATCAGTGAAAGAAATTGTGAGGGGAGGTCGGAAAGTTGACATTTTTAGAGATTCCTGCACATATAAAAGTATTTGTCTGGAAACTGGGGAGACTGTGAAGAAGTTATTTTGAATGGGCATTATCAGACCTACCTTTAGTCCCTTCAACTCACCAGTGTGGTCAGTTTAGAAAACTATGATAGGGCTTGGAAAATAACTGTTGATAATAGAGGACATGCTTCTAAAGCTCCACCGCTAGCTGCTTCATTTGGGACACTGACACTGTTAAAGTAAAACTTTAAGAGAGCTGGGGTGTTCCTCCAGCACAATGTAATATATGTGACAATTACTGAAGTACTTTTCCATTTACAACTTTGGAAAATGTATATGGAGAAGTGATGCTAGTGTTCCATATTTTTCTTTAAGCTTTGCTTTTGAAATAGAGTTATCAAACATTAAAGCTATATTATGGCATGCAGAAAAATCAGAACATGATACAGACTAAGTTGTGAGTATGAAACCTTTAAAATAGAAAATTACAGTCTATTGACAAAATAAGAGAGACTGCACATCACTGCTATGCATGGTAAATGTAGCCTTGCATCCAGTTATACCATAGATCATAGGTATGAATACTTTCACTATTTTGAATTTTTGTTTTTATGTGTTAAGAGACTTACTATAGAGTCAAAGTGACAATATTCTCTGTCTTTGTAAATGTGCTTTAATAATGGTCTGTAAAATTCTACAAACACAATTAGTGCCAAAGAATATAACATAAGCAGCTGTGAAAATGAATAATGTTTAGTGCGTCACAGTGGTGTGTGTATTTAATAAGCTTTGCACTCTATCCTGTTCATATATTATACAGTCATTTAGAAATAAAAAGTACACCCTCTTTCAATTCTAAGGTTCTACATATCCGGACATAATAAAAAACTGTTGGATTCTTAAAATTAGGTAAATACAACCTCACATGAACAACACCACATGACATATTAAACCGTGTCTGTAGCTGCGTTTACCCAAAATTACCAAAGTTCTGCAGCTCCAACTTGTAAATGGGATTCAGCAAAAGCCTGTCGCGTTGAAATGATTCCATAGACAAAATATCTCAATTTTTAAAAGTTTTAGTTAAAATTCAAAGGAAAACAGTTCACACAAAAAAGAGAAAATTGAAATAGCAAAAAATTAGAAATGTTCTTGTTTAAGAAAAGCTTAAAATTATTGTTTGATTTCTACTAATATGAATTAAATTTAACTGAAAGCATTACTTTCTAAGATTGGCTCTTACAATGTCATTATTTAATAAAAGCTAAATGAAAATACAGAAGCAGTGTGTGAACAATCAAGTTTACCCTTTACTACTTCCATAGGAATTAAGAGGGTAAGTAGCATCCTGGTGCTGCTAATCAAATGCCCCCCAATTTAACTGATCATCAGCAAGTGTGACCATCTCAATAAAAGCAAACATTTTGGCAGTTTGCTGCCCTGGAGCATTCAGCTGTGTGTTAATACAATGCCAAGGAGGGGAAATTGTTGCTACCCATCAATGTGGGAAGAGAAGGCCATTTCCAAACAACTTGAAGTCCATCATTCTACAGTGAGAATGATTATTCACATGTGGAAAACATTCAAGACAGTGACCAGTCTTTTCAGGAATGGACATCCCAGTAAATTCAGCCCAAGTTTGGAACATGCGATGCTCAGAGAAACTGCAAGAAACCCAAGAGCTCCATCTCAGACTCTACGGGCCTCAGACATCATATTAAATGTTGAAGTTCATGACGGTACAATTAGACAAAGACTGAACAAGTAGGGCTTGTTTGGATGGGTTGCCAGGAGGAAGCCTCTTCTCTCTAAAAAGAAAATGGCATCATGGCTCAGGTTTGCAAAGCTGCATCTGAACAAGTCACAGGACTTCTGAAAAATTGTCCTTTGGACAGGCATGGCCAAAGTGGGGATGTTTGGCCATAATACACAGCAGCACATTTGGTGAAAACCAAACCCAGCATATCGGCACAAACACCTCACACCAGCTGTCAAGCATGGTGGTGGAGGGCTGATGATTTAGACTTATTTTGTAGCCACAGTACCTGAGCACCTTGCAGTCATTGAGTCGGCCATAAAGTCCTCTGTATAGCAAAGTATTCTGGTGCCAAATGTGAGCCATCTGTCCAACAGCTAAAGCTTAGTCAAAATTGGGACGTGTAACAGGACAATGATCCCAAGTAACACCAGCAAATGTACAACAGATTGGCTGAAAAAGAAAAGAATCTCAAGGAGTTGCAATGGCCCAGTCACAGTTCAGACCTCCACCTGATTGAAATGCTGTGGTGGGACCTTAAGAGAGCTGGGCATAAACAAATGGAATTAAGTAACGTTATAAAGAAGAGGTGGGCCAAAATTCTTCCACAACAATGTGAGAGGCTGACAGAGTCAGACAGAAAACAATGGCTTCAAGTTATTGGTGCTAAAGGTGCTTCTATAAGCTATTCATTCATGGGGTGTACTTAGTTTTTTCACACATGGCTTCTCCATTTTCGCTTCATTTGTGTTAAATAAATAATGACACGGTGCAATCTGATGTGTGTTGTTGTTTTATAGCTAAAGTTAGATTTGAATAATTTTAGAACCTGGTAAGGACCACTTGGTTTTTTTTTTTATTTTTATGTCCTGATACATAAAACCATAGAACTGTAAGAGGTTGTACTTTGTTTTTCATGTGACTGTATTTATTTTGATCATAACTGTTCTTAACACTGTGTTACAGTGCTCACTTTTTCTTTGCTTTTATGCATTACTTCCCTTTGAAATACCTTCTTCTGGTCCATCGTTTTCTATTCCTATTGTATTTTCAATGCTGGCAGAGCAAGTTTAGCTTCTTAGGCCTGGAGATGCTATTTGTACAAGGTACAATTTCTGTTTTGTTTGTTGCTTATGCGCAGTCTCCAGATTTCACACACACATTCTTCTCATCTAAAATCAGGTTTTTGGCATATAATTTTTGCCTTGTCCACTTAACCTATGGGGCAGCAAAGAGAAGACAACTGTCAGAGTGAGTTGCATGAAATACAACAGGGTGATCTGCTAACAGAGGAATGGCACCGCACAGGTTGTGATGGTGATGTGGTGGTCCGCACACTTGCTCGTCAACTATGAAATCTGGCTTCCATTCCCACTCATTAACATTTATCTTTTCTTTTAGTCAAGTTTTTTTCCTTCCCTATTTTTGTCATTGCTCAAGCCACCTCTGGAGTAGCAAGTCATTAGAGAATTTATTTTTGATAAAATGCAGCATGCACACTAATCTGATAACACTGAACACTTTATTAAAAGGTTGTCAAAATGACACTTTCTGAAAGTGTACTGCCCACTTTCAAAAAAGAGCACCCCAGATAAAAAGAAAATAACATATCACACATCTGTAAACTAAGAATGAACAGCAGAGGATGCATATGTGCACTTTACCAGTGAAGCAAATGATGAGCAAAGGTATGCAACCACAAAGAAATTAGAAACAGCCAGGCCTTAATGTGCCTGCACTGAATTCCACAGGACACTTTGGCTTGAAGGCTGCAGGTTTTAATAATTTTGATGGACAGCACAGTGAGGGAGAGGAGGCTTGAGTGTGTGTGTATAGGAAGACTAGGGGTCTGAACCTGCTGTCAAAAAGAACAAGTGAGCAGGAAAGTAAATCAGATATGGATGGGTGTGATACTAATGAACATAATTATTGGTACCATGTCAAATTTTCAGGATTAATGTTTATTGATAAAGTGATATGTTTGCCACTACTTCTACCAGAAGGAAAAAACAAGAATATTTTACAGCTAAATAAACTTCAATACTAATAATTGTTACATACTACAATAAACCATTTAGAGTTTTGTAAAGCTGGGTAATATATAATTTTTTTTTTTTTGTTTTGTTTTTGCTTTTTCACCTGGGCAATGCCATGTAACTTGGAAAAGTAAGGTACATTTTCTAAATGATGATTTTTTTCTCTAATCATCTGTTTTTAATGTGTACATTTATATTTTTTGTACAGAGTTACAAGACAGTGATCACTTCACTTCATCCTCATTTGGACAGGTCTGTCTTCAAAGCAGATCACAACAGCCAGCATATGAGGAAAACATCAAGAAGCAACAGGTGCAAAATACAAATCTGATGTCTTTGAATACCTGCCAAGAGTCTAAACAAAGGTTTAAAAGGAAATCAAATAATAAAGATCCACAGTGGAGCCATTTGAAACAGAAACCTCATTCCTGTGCTGAATGTGGCAAACGGTTCTGCAACACTAGCAATCTTCGGACGCACATGAGAACTCACACTGGCGAGAAGCCATATTGCTGTTCTGCATGTGGAAAGCAATTTTCACAAATGAGCACCCTTCAGAGGCACACAAGAGTTCACACTGGAGAGAGACCTCATTGTTGCTCTGAATGTGGCAAACAGTTCTCCTTCAAAGGTAGCCTTAAGAGACACTTGAAAGTTCACACTAACCAGAAACTGCATTGCTGCTCAGAATGTGGCAAAAGATTTCCTGGAAATAAAAGTCTTCAGGCACACCTAAGAACTCACAGTGGGGGAAAGCCATATTGCTGTTCTGAATGCGGTAAACAATTTACCTTCAGCAGCAGCCTTCGGAGACACACAAGAATCCACTCTGGAGAGCAGCCCTACTGCTGTTCTGAATGTGGCAAACGATTCTCCCGCAGTAGCATTCTTCTGAGTCACTCAAGAATTCACACTGGAGAGAAACCACATTGCTGCTCTGAATGTGGAAAACGCTTTTCTAGGGCTAGTAACCTTCAGGCACATGCAAGAATTCACTCGGGAGAGAAACCCTACTGCTGTCCTGAATGTGGCAAACGATTCACTGACAACAGCAGTTTTCGGATACACGTAAGATTTCACTCTGGAGAGAAACCATATTGCTGTCCTGAATGTGGCAAACGATATTCTACCAGTAGCAATTTTCGAATACACACAAGAACTCACTCTGGTGAGAAACCCTATTGCTGTCCTGAATGTGGCAAACAATTCTCCACCAGCACCTATTTACAGAGACACATGATAACTCACATTGGTGAGAAGCCATATTCCTGTTCTGAATGTGGCAAACGATTCTCAAAGAAATACACTCTTCAAAAACATGCAAGATTTCATAGTTAAGCCTACTAATCCCTCTGTACTAAATCATTGTTGCCATTAACCAAAAGAAAGGTTTGATAAAGCTAGAGAGTTGAAGTGTAAGTCTCAAAGTGTCTACTTACCTTTTAGAAAGCAGAAAGAAAAACTTAAAATAGTAGACGATTATTGCCACAGTTGTACCTTGATTCATGGTATTTACTAACAGGAACTTCCTTCACTCTATATGAGTTACTTAAAGAGGCATTGCTTGGGATAGCCTTACAACAAATTTAGAGGAAAGAATGAAGAGCAATGAAAAAAAATGTCAGGACAAGAGTGGACCTCTCTCATTACTCATGATAAAGTGCAACCAAAGAGTGAAGAAATTAGTCTCAGACTATGAGAAATGAAAAATATGAAGAAAAGCAGTCTGGAATAAACCATAGGTAAAATAAATTGGGTCCATACTAATTCTCACAACTTACAGACTCCTATATATTTCCTACCATTCCCCTATGTGAGCTAAAGAACGTTATTACAGGACACAATGAGATTATTACGCAGAGCTCTTTGCATATTTTAAAAGGATTAGTGGCAAAAAAATTGCCATAACTAATGACAAGGGTCACTCCTGATATGACAGAGCAGAAGCACAGTCACATCAAAAAATGAACCCTATTCTCACTTTTGCAAACAATTCTCAGATAGCAGTATTCAATGCCACTTAAGAATTCACACTTTGAGAAGCCAAAAAAGGCATCTGCCAACAGTAACCATCTATGGTGAACATTGGAGAGAGAGACATGGGGCAAACAAGAGACAGAAAGAATTGAATAATGTGGTTTCTCACATGCAAGACATTTACTCGGGACTCCATCCCTCTCCATTGCATGTCCTAAGGTGGAGAGACTGGCTGTGAATGTGGACCTTGGAGTCATAAAGCACAAGCGGAACTAAAGGTAATCCCGTCTGCTCAAGTAAGCAAATGAACTTTTGAGCCCATGCCCCAAGTTTGCAACCAGCTTCTCTACATGAGGGCATGAAATGGCAGCCGGGCATATTTAATGTTTAATACAGAACAGCCAGATTGCCAAACCCTACTGCACAAATTCAAACTTCTCCACAGTCAAGGGCAAAAGGGAATGCTACCAAAAACAACAAATAATACCACTAAACACTCTGCTTGTGTTGTCCCCAATACATGAACACTCATGATAAGCACAGTTCCATTCTTCAGTCATGCACCTTCCAGCTTGTGGCTGTCTCTTTGTGGTTCCTTTTCCTGCAGGTGAATTGGCAAGGCCCTCATCTCCTGCTTCCTCATCTGCTTTGCCTCATGCAGTCCATCAGCTACTCCATCCCGCTCCTCTCATCCAGATGCAGGCTGTGCTTCTCTATCACCTTATGCTGCCAGACCTCCTGACTTTTGCATTGGTCCTGCAAGATTTGCACCACAGTATGCCTAACACCTGGACAGCATTCCTGAGGAAGCAGTGGAATAGACTGGATGCTTCTAGAGAGTTTGTTATCAACCAGGTGGTCCCAGATTGTCTCACATGTGCTGTCCCCTTGCAGTAACCTTGCAGACCATTCTGATAAGTGCCTCAGACTGCTGGATGCTACAATGTATGAAATGAAGCACTAGATTAAAGAGATGCCTCATGACAAGATACAAGTGCTGTCATGGTCAGAAATCCTATTTTCCCAGTGCTGATGCTGAGGTTATTTTGTGCCTTAGGCCAAGCTAGGATGGCAGCCAACTGTTTGGTAGCTAACTCGTGCAGCTGGGTCCCCAAGCCCCCCCAACAACACAGCTCATGATCTGTGCTGCCGCCCCTATGTGCTCCAGTAGATGAACTAATAACAACGGAATTTGTATTTTTCTCAGAAGCTACACTAGAGTTAACCAAAGAAAAGCACAAAAATACAACATATAATAAATGCATTAAATGTTTTGAACAGCACCAAAGATATTGCAAGGATGTTGTAGGCATAAAATAAAAATAAATTAATCAAATATCATAATACAAACACATTTATACATTCAAAACTAAAATGCGAGGTGTGATCAAAAAATATGGTAAATGTTTAAATTAAAAAAAAAAGTATTACAGTAAACGAACAGAAAATACTCCCCCTCTCTTCAAGCACACGTATCCCATCGTTCTTGTGACTTTCTGAGGCGGTTCTGGAAGTCCGTTTCTGTTAGTTGCACTGTCATGGTTGCCTCGATGTCCTGACTCGATTAGAAACATTTATCTTTCGTGGTCATTTTGACTTTGGGGAAGAGTCAGAAGTCGTATGGTGCGAGATCTGGTGAATAAGGTGGATGAGAACACACTGTAATGTTTTTACTTTGTCGTATGTGAAATATAGGGAAAGTATTGTAATCCTCCAAAAATTCCATTTTGAGATTTTAATGAATCTTGACGTTTTAGACCTCCCTGAGCCCGAAAATACCATTTTTGGAATTATATCTGTCTCTGTGTCTGTCTGTCTGTGTGTGTGTAAACACAATAACTTGAGTACGCTTTCACTTAGGTCAACCAAATTTTGCATAGAAGTCTACATTTTGTACCTAATTCTTTTATCAACTTTTGTGCTATTTCCACTAACAGGAAGAGATACTTTTTTTATTCATGCAGCTGCAGAGTCCGATTTATTCAACTTTACTTTTATAATAATTGTTCAATATATTATTCATTTGATTTGTTCTTTATGGTTCTATAATTTACATATTATAAAAATATAATCATACTCCTCAAATATCCATCCCATATCTGAGTATACGTAAAAGTCTAGGCGCGACCACTCCCGCTTTTTATTTTACAGAAACTTTGTGTGACACGGAGCGTTGTCATGATGGATAATGAAACCATTTGCTCGTATCTCATGTCGTTTTCTAAGAACATCATTTCTTAAACGCTCTAATAAGCTCTTATAATATTTAGGGATCGTCGTAGTGTTCCTGGATACAAACTCATCTCGCACAATTCCTTCAGGGTCAAAAAAACACAATCTTCATCACTTTGATGTTGGATCTTGATTGATGCACAGGACACCGAGGCAGCTACGACAGCACAACTAAAGACGCTCGCAAAAGAGGACTTCGAAAGTGGCAAGAACGATGGGATAAGTGTGTTTGAAGCAAGGGGGATTAATGGCAATAGGTCTTTTATTGTAATATATATTTTTTTTATTCAGACATTCACCGTATTTTTATCACACTCTGTAGAGCATCATCTTGCCAGATTATTTTGTACAGTATTGGCTGTAGAAAACATCTTGACGGGTGCAGCTTATGAACACGAGAGATGAAAATGACAACTCACTACATGTGAAGCTTCTTCCCTAGACATTCATTCCAACCTTGTCCATAATAAAAGTTGCAGTAGTGATTTTACACACTTTCTAATATCCATACTGTCATTTTTGAAAAATGATGCTCTCTGCTGTGTAGTTATCAACGATGTGCACTAAGGACTTTGCAGGTACCCCCATCTAACTTAATGGTGAGTCACCTCAGCACCAAATCTGGGCAAGAGAAGTAGGCACGGGTAATAGAAGGTCGCCTTTCATTTAAAAAAAAGGAAAAAACATGTTTAATCCTTTGAATTCACATGCTTACATATACATCTTAACATTTTTAAAATTCAATAGAGTCATTTGTTTCAGAAATAAATCATTAATGGACAGGATTGAGTGTAATCCTTATATAAGAAATATGATTAGATTACAGTAACACATTATTTTGTACTGTATTACCCCCAACTTGGCTCACTAGTGACAGTGGCGTAGCTGTTGGTTCTTTGGTCTTGAAAACACAAGTTCAGTCTCTGCCTCGAGCTTATTGTGGACCGCAAACAACTGGCTTTGTGCAGTTTTGTTTGAATCTTAAAAGCATACGGAAATGATTATAGGGCATCAAGATTTTGTTAGCTACTTTTGACGTATGTGCCAGAGGTAGCTTACAATTAACGAAAAAGGAAACCTCAATGCAACATAGTCAAAAATAATAGCAGTCATTCAACCCTCTTGCACAAGAAGAAGAAAGCAGAAGCACAACGAGTAGCAATCTTTACAAGGATGAAATAAATTCAACCAAACAGCTAAACTAAAGGAGAGGTGACCCCCACCAATGGAAAGCAAAGAGATCTGGGGAAATCTGACAGACATCTTCAAGACAGGCACATAGACAAAATGGAGGAGCTATACAAGATCACTTAAAACCATATCGTTGGAAATCTCATGTCGAAACTAAATAAAGATGCAAGACAGAGTGACGGAAATATAACACAGCAGAATCCAACATGAAGTCAAGACCAAAGAGAACCAAGTTAGAAACTTGCAGGCAAGTTTAATTTGGTAATAAAAAAAAAAAAAACTCATTTGCTTTGGAGATTTTGTTAGAATAACGGTCAATGTAGATGGTCCTTGACTGGGTATAACACTTAAGCTTCTTATTGTGCAGTTCTTCAATCCTTATAATGGGAGCAAAGTAAGCTAGACATTGTCGTAACGTTTTTGCTAATTGTGTAATTTTTGTAGATACAACTGTTTTAGTAAAATAGACAGACTCTTTCATTCCACCGCCAGTTGTATGGAATGATTTAGTGAACGTCATGCAAATTACACACTGACACATTAACTATAGACTAAGGATGACTGTCATGATTCTCCTCTGCTACCTTATAAACTCTTTAGCATGTGAGGTTAGTGCTTATTCTTGTTTTGTATTTACTTGTTTTGTTACATGGTCTATGATTGCACCTTTCCATATGCTGTGTAACTCTTAGACATTAAACACCTTCCTTTGCTGTGATTTTTGTATGTTTATTATTTATTAATTTATTTATTTATGGCAGTGGAGTTTTTAACCAGATTGTTTAACGGAATCTTGGAAAGTGAAAGGATGCTCGAGAAGTGGAGAAGTGTACAGGTGCCGATATTTAAGAATAAGGGGGAAGTGCAGGACTGCAGTAACTACAGTGGAATAAAATTAATGAGCCACAGCATGAAGTTATGGGAAAGAGTAGTGGAAGCTCAGTTAAGAAGTGAGGTGATGATTAGTGAGCAGCAGTATGGTTTCATGTCAACATAAGAGCACCAAAGATGTGATATTTGCTCTGAGGGTGTTGATGGAGAAGTTTAGAGAAGGCCAAAAGGAGCTGCATTGCGTCTTTGTGGACCTGGAGAAAGCATATGACAGGGTGCCTCGAGAGGAGCTGTGGTATTGTATGAATAAGTCGGGAGTGGCAGAGAAGTATGTAAGAGTTGTACAGGATATGTACGAGGGAAGTGTGACAGTAGTGAGGCCTGTGGTAGGAGGTGGGATTACATCAGGGATCGGCTCTGATCCCTTTCTTATTTGCAATGGTGATGGACAGGTTGACAGACGAGATTAGACAGGAGTCCCCATGGACTATGATGTTTGCTGATGACATTGTGATCTGTGGCGATAGTAGGGAGCAGATTGAGGAGACCCTGGAGAGATGGAGATATGCTCTAGAGAGGAGAGGAATGAAGGTCAGTAAGAACAAGACAGAATACATGTGTGTAAATGAGAGGGAGGTCAGTGGAATGGTGAGGATGCAGGGAGTAGAATTGGCGAAGATGGATGAGTTTAAATACTTGGGATCAACAGTACAGAGTAATGGGGATTGTAGAAGAGAGATGAAAAAAGAGTGCAGGCAGGGTGGAATAGGTGGAGAAGAGTGTCAGGAGTAATTTGTGACAGACAGATACCAGCAAGAGTAAAAGGGAAGGTCTATAGGACAGTAATGAGACCAGCTATGTTATATGAGTTGAAGACAGTGGCACTGACCAGAAAGCAGGAGACAGAGCTGGAGGTGGCAGAGTTAAAGACACTAAGATTTGCATTGGGTGTGGTGAGGATGGACAGAATTAGAAATGAGGACATTAGAGGGTCAGCTCCAGTTGGACAGTTGGGAGACAAAGTCATAGAGGCAAGATTGCGTTGGTTTGGACATGTGCAGAGGAGAGATGCTGAGTATATTGGGAGAAGGATGTTAAGGATAGAGCTGCCGGGGAAGAGGAAAAGAGGAAGGCCTAAGAGAAGGTTTATGGATGTGGTGAGAGATGACATGCAGGTGATGGGTGTAACAGAACAAGATGGAGAAGACAGGGAGATATGGAAGAAGATGGTCCACTGTGGCAACCTGTAACGGGAGCAGCCGAAAGAAAATGAAGATTCATATTTATGCTGAGAAATATTTACTACTTTTCTAGTTATTTCATTTTAATTTCAGGTTTTCATATGATTTTTGATTTTCAGTGGCCTCCATATGGCAGTTTGCACTTCACCCAAAGGTACCTGATAAAAATGTCTTTTTATATACTGTGACCGCTACTTTGGCAGCCATGATCAGTTATGAAATGAATGTCCTTAATGTTTATCTCTTATTCAAAAAAAATTAACAAAAATCAAACCTATAATTAAAAGGAGAAAGACATTTTTATCTTGCACTAAATATTGTTCTCAAATATAGGTATGCCACAATTATTGGCTCCCCAGAAAGTAATATGAGTTAAATCTAACTGAAATACGAGGGTAAATCAAAAAGGCAATTTGAAAAGCATGCAGTTACTGCAACAGATAGAAGCTGACGCAATACAACACATTCATGATGGCTTCTGAGTAGTTCGGAGATGTACAGCACAGCATTCTCCCACTAGTCTATTTGAAGTCAATGTCAAATGAACATGGACGCTCCGCTAAAAGATTGCACCATTGCTGAACAATACACCATAGTGAAACTTTTTTTTTTTGGGCAGTGGGAGTAAAACCTGCTGACATTCACCAAAATATTTATTTATTCATGTTGATATTTTGTACTTTCACGTACATCTGAATGAGTAGGAACACTTATGTGGTCATTCATGACTTCCTGTTTCTCTGGGGTATAAATATAATGTGACACACAACCCAGATAATAATTCTTTGCATTTATATAGCTCTGTTCTCAGTACTCAAAGTGCTCAGCAATTGCAGGTTAAGGACCTTGCTCAAGGGCCCAACAGAGCAGACTCACTTTTGTCATTTACGGGATTCGAACCGGCAACATTCCAATTGCCAGTGCAGATCCCTAGCATCAGAGCCATGATTCCATTATGAAGCAAATGCCCTGGGAACTGAGAAGTGATGTGCAACAAAAGGTTGATGAGCTGCACAAATTAGGAAGTGGCTATAAGAAAAAGCTGAAAATAGAAATTTCAACTAACAGAAAAATAAGTAAGATATTTAATAAAGCAACCGGATATGTTAAGATTGGCTTGAAAGAGGACATGTGTCTATATTGAACTCATGCAGATTTCAGGTTGATGTTGGGGTCAGAAAGTATCCAAAACGACCATTAGATGCCACCTACATAACTTCAAGCTGTTTGAGAGGGACACACGGAAAACTTCCCTGCTGCCATCAAGTTCAAGAGACTATAGTTTACAAAGCAATAATGGAGCTTTCAAAGGGATGGGGTTCTATGGTCAGATGAGCCAAAACATTGGCTTTTTAGCATCAGAGGTGGGCTTAGCATAGTGGGAATGTAAAAAAAAAAGTACCTAATCCCCTCTATGAAGTATGGTGGCAGACTGTTCATATTGTGGAGCTGCGTTTCTGCCAAAAGCCCAGGAGAAGTTGTCTGGATAAACAATATTATGGACTGCATAAAGTAGCAGCAGGCATTAAATCTAAACCTGGCTTCCACTGCCAGGATGTTTAAATTGGGCTGTATCTGGATCTTCCAGCAGGACAACCATCAAAATCAACATAAAAATAGTTGTGACCACAAAATCAAGGTTATGCCATGGCCGTCACAGCCACTTGATCTAAACCTGAGGGATGGATTGAAAAGGTCTTGGCCTCAGAATCTGAAGGATCTTAAGAACTTCCATATGGATGAATGGTCTCAGATCTCTTGCAATGTGTTCTCCAACCTCAGTCAAAGAAGAAAACTCGGAGCAACAGGGGGCTACACAAAGTTTTTAAAGGGGGTGTAATAATTGTGGTACGTATGCAAAATCCAACAAAATGGTAATTAGAACATTAGAACACTCTAGACGAGAACAGGCCTTTCAGCCCAACAAAGCTCGCCAGTCCTATCCACTTGTTTCCTCCAAGAAAACATCAAGTCGAGTTTTGAAAGTCCCTAACGTCTTACTGTCTACCACACTACTTGGTAGCTTATTCCAAGTGTCTATCGTTCTTTGTGTAAAGAAAAACTTCCTAATGTTTGTGCGAAATTTACCCTTACCAAGTTTTCAACTGTG
This sequence comes from Polypterus senegalus, assembly GCF_016835505.1. Classification (NCBI taxonomy): domain Eukaryota; kingdom Metazoa; phylum Chordata; class Cladistia; order Polypteriformes; family Polypteridae; genus Polypterus; species Polypterus senegalus. The sequence goes on from NC_053161.1 coordinate 152,678,986, forward strand.
TCCCCATGTTCTTGATGAACTCATTTTAAAATACAAGTCTCGATCCACTGGACTAATTCCCTTCATAATTTTAAACACTTCAATCATGTCACCTCTTAATCTTCTTTTGCTTAAACTGTAAAGGCTCAGCTCTTTTAATCTTTCCTCATAATTCAACCCATGTAGCCCTGGAATCAGCCTAGTCGCTCTTCTCTTGACCTTTTCTAGTGCTGCTATGCCCTCTTTGTAGCCCGGAGACCGAAACTGCACACAGTACTCAAGATGAGGCCTCACCAGTGTGTTATAAAGGTTGAACATAACCTCCCTGGACTTGTACTCCACACATTGTGCTATATAACCTAACATTCTGAACACTGTTGGGAAGTTGATAGCTTAGAGTCCACTATGACTCCTAAATTCTTCTCATAAGGTGTACTCTCAATTTTCCGACCGTCCATTGTGTATTCAAACCTAATATTTTTACTTCCTATGTGTAATACTTTACATTTACTGACATTAAATGTCATCTGCCACAAATCTGCCCAAGCCTGTATGCTATCCAAGTCCTTCTGTAATGATATAACGGATTCAAAATTATCTGTTAATCTACCTATCTTAATATCATCTGCAAACTTAAGCAGCTTGTTACTTATATTCCTATCTAAACCATTTATATATATTAAAAATCGCTGCAGCCCTAGCACTGACCCCTGCTGGTCACCACTCTTAATATCGGCCAGTTCTGATGAGGTTCCTCTCACCATCACCCTCTGCTTCCTGTGTCGGAGCCAATTCTGCACCCATCTACAAACATCGCCCTGAACTCCCACTTCTTTTAACTTGATGCCCAACCGCTCATGTGGCACCTTATCAAATCCAGATAAATAATATCATAAGCTCCACTTTGATTGTATGCTTTTGTTGCAGCCTCATAGAATTCCAACATGTTAGTAAAACATCTGACTGTTTGCCATTGTACAGTATAATGCTATAGGGGTCAAATTTATAACGGATATCGTTTGGACCTTGTGATTGGCTGGTATGTCTTACTTATCAACAAAATGTATTTAGTCAATTTAATTTCACTATTTTTAAGTGGATTTAAATTAGTGTTAACAAAAACCATTCAAACTGGACATGCAAAAGGAAAAAAAAAGTTTTTATGTTAGTATGACTGGACTTTTACTAGAGGGCAAGCCCACCGGTGCCTTTGGCGCCCAACCCCCAGTTGCGGCCAGTCTGCCTCTTGCGTTGTGAAGAGGGGGGCTGAAAGCACTCCAAGGAGATGCAGTCACTCCTCCAAAACCCCCTCTTAAATGGTGAAGAATGTGAAATATATTCACTGTTTTTTTTTTTTACCTCCTCTTTGCTCAATCAGCTGCTGGCTTGCTGCTGCTACTGTGCCGCATGATCTGCATCTCGCATGGTGCTTTGAACATTTAAAAGCCTGTACAGCAGCTGTCCTACTCTTTGTCTTTTATTTCCAGCCACCGGTGTGGTTAAATCTCTTGGCACTCTTGGTCAAGTCTCGTCTCGTGGGACATTAGTTCTTGATATTTTTTAGTTTATAATTTAAAAATGGAAAACTGAAAATCTAACAACATCACATTAAAGTAAAATTCTGAAAAGAATAATACCAAACATATATATGTAGGTTTTAAAATAAGCCTGACTTAAAGCGTGACAAAAAAAGCGACATAAAAATGTCACATTAAATCTTTGCACAAAATCGTTGCACTTTTAGGCTTATGATTTTATATATAGAGAGTAGATATATTATTGTGTATTTAACAGTAATAAAACATTAAGCCAATCTGTGATGAATTTAGGCCCACTCTTTTGTGAAATCCTGGTGCCTATACTGACCATCTCTCCTTTGTAATGAATTTCAGCTACTTGGGGTGGTGGGTGTTTCTATGTATTATTGATTTCATGGTCATGTTTAATTTACTCAATTTTAAGTCTGCATATTTAATTAAGAAAATTTTAATATAAAAAACAGACATTTTAGATGTTATCTTGTTTGTGTAACCAAGACCCCAAGCCAGCTCACATTGTTAAAAAAATAGGAACTCAGGAGCAGCTAAATCTATACAGTACTTTAGAAAATATTCCACCCCTGAAATTCTTCATATTTTACTTCCTAAGATTCTAAACTTAATTTAATTTATTTTTCTTTTTCCAAATACAGTGTACATACATCATGCCTGATCAAAAGAACCAAACTGAAAATAACATAGTGGATGTTTATTCTCTGCAGTCCATATCATATGAACAATTTTTTTTCCTTCTTCTTCTTCTTCTCTAGAATCATACGATCCCAACTGGGTAACAGTAAATCCTGTTATTATTGTCATTATAATTATTACAGCTTCCTTATTAAAATAGCAAATCAAAAGACTACATTGTTTGAAAGTCAGCATATTGCTTTTCTTAGTTGATTTGAGCGCTGAAAGCTGAGCTGTTACTGCCAGGGCACACCATGGCTCTCTCGGAGTCACGCCCACCCCTGCACGTCGCTGCTTGTAAAGAACACAACGCGAGAACAGCAGAGCGCGCTAATACAGAAAATTATAATAATGCACCACAACGTGCGTGCCGCGAACGTTCGATTTTGCGGCAAGTGTGAAAGGTGTCCACATTTTCTATTACATTATCTTTATACCTAAGGTTGCTTCAATATGTATCTGAATTTTTTTTTTTTTTCTGCAAACTGCCCACATAGCCTTACAAAGTTCGAAGTTGCACCATATCCGCGTGTTTGTATTTCGTCCTAAATCTTCCCTGACATCACGACGTCCTAGCTCTGCAAACAAATGCTTAACAGCTATCCGGGTACGTACACCTTTCTTCATTTCTCCCCTTGACAGACGAAGAGGACAACAGTCAACTCCGTGATCTTGACTGCTGCGCTCATACGTTTCAACACATCTTCCAAGGCGGCTCAGTATATCCGACAGGCCTCTGTACATTCAACAAGATCCCAAAACACCGAAACGAATACTGTATATGGACTATCAACACAGCATCTACACGTCTCTGTAACAGCAGAGTGTTATTTCTGCCCAGACTCGCAAGGCGCCACAACGGCGCATGCGTCTTTCCCTTTTGTTAATTTGACCCCGCCCGCCTTTCTCTCTCTCTCTCTTTCTCTCTCTGTCGATGACAGTTCAACGCGATGCATTCTGACTGATGAAAAAAGGAACAACTAAAAGTCGTCTTATGTTACACCTGCATCGATCTCGGACGATGGGGCTGGCGATTTAACTTCTATTTACTATATAATTCTGAATATGGCTTAAAAAAATAAATAACCAACAGCCGTATTCACATATGATTGGATAAGTAAGTGGCACATTACTAACATCCATCCATTTTCGAAACCCGCTGATTCTTAACCTGATTAAGAAGGAGAGGTTTCATAAATGAGCTTATTGAGGGATGTCATTTAGATGACGAGATATCTGAATTAGGCATCTGTAAATAAGGGGATGTGAGATGTTTCCAGAACGGGACAAAGCATCAAGAGCGGGCGAATTATGACGATCTTCCGTCAAATTAAGGTAATCCTTCTGCTCAATAAAAGATATTGTAGTGACATCCTCTCCAATTAACCCGGAAAAAGGTCGTTTCTTTAGGGGATGGACTGGGATTTTCAGTGAAAATGTCAGAATGCAATTCTAAAAAAACATTATTAATGAAAGGTAAGTGATTAGTGAAGATACCCGCCTTATCTTTATAAGTCGATATGGATCAACCTCATTTCTCATTAATTCTAAAGACTAAAAATGCGTTGGACTTAGAATTGAATGCATAATAACGTGCCCAGGTTCATGAGGGGAAATTGTCTTTTTGCATGACCTTTGGAAGTTGATCCTCTTACAGTCCAAAGACCAGGGCCGTTTGAAGGAATTTGGGGGCCCCAAGCAAAATGGACATGGAGGCCCCCCCGCACGGAAAGGAACCACAGCATAGCCATACAGTTTAAATTCACTCACACTTTATATAAATAAAAAAGATTTACAGTGCAAATACTGCTGTTGCATATACTGTGCATAAATAAAAAAATGTTTAGAGTGCAAATACTGCTGTTACATATAAAGTGCATAAAATTTGAACATTTTCAACAATTGAACATTTGCAAAAAACACCACTGTACCATAAAATCAAATATACATTTAAAAAGTGCACAATAACTAAATCCAACATACTTAAAAACACACACACACATACATACTCACATTAACATTTTTCAGTTCTCTCAAACATGTGCAAATTATTTAAAACTGCTGTTTGCGAGCCTTGTTTTCTGCAAAGGCAATCACAATGTCCTCCATGTCCAAAGACTGGCGAACATCCCGCTCAATTGACATAAGTGCCAGTCCTGTGAGCCTTTCTTGGCCCACCGTGGACCTCATGTAATTTTTTATCAGCTTCAAAGCTGAAAAGCTCCTCTCACCAGAGGCCACTGACACAGGGAGAGTCAGGAGTAGAGCAAAGCGATGCTTAAATTACTGTACAAATCCAGTAGCTTCTCACTGTAAATGTAATTAAGCATGTCAAATGGGGAAGTGGCTACATGGTCTGGAAAAGTGTAGAGAGATGAATTGATCTCAAGTGCCAAGTCATCAGCATCAATGTCATGGAGGGTTTGTTCCAATTTTTTGCATCGTTCATGAAGCTTTCCATTCTTTATTGTCTGCTTCATGTTTTCACTTTATAATAATAACAATCATTAATAGAAGGTAAATTGACAGTTAATTAATCTTTAGTCTTTAGCTAAGCATTTACTGAATGAGCACTGTGCAGCTGTTCGTCCGACTGTACTGTATTTTATTTTATTTTTCTAAACTGTTTTAATTATTCTTATTTCTTTTATTATTTTAATTTCTTCTATGTAAAGCACTTTGAATTGCCATTGTGTATGAAATGTGCTATATAAATAAACTTTTTACTGTTAACAAACAATGAAATTATAAGTAAATGTTTACTAATTATTAGTAGTGCTGTGAGTCGACTACCAATGCTTAAAAACATCCCAAGCTAATGTTTGATGCACAGAATTTATTGTGTGGTTTTCCTAAATAGATTATCACAGTGGAATAGTTAGTATAGCATGCTATGCCACTTTCATCAAAACCTATTACAAAGCTATAGCAATGTCATGTCATTTATGTATGATACATAAACATATTTCTGCTAGCCTACCTGCTGCAAAATTGCACCATTTGTACAAGACAAGTAGAGCTATTTTATGTGTGTAATTTATCACTTACCACTGTCTTGTTTTTTCTTATCCTACTCTTCCTTTCTCTTCTTTCTTTTTTGGCTTCCTGAAGCATAATTCCGCTTCATGACTGCCGAGGATGTTTTGTATTTTGCCGGCAGCAGAGATCGCGTGGTTGGCTGGCTGCTGTCAGCGAGGGGGCCCCCCTTGAGGGGGATCCCGATAACAGTGTCATTGCACTTTACTGCATTCACTATCAATGGGGCGCTCACACAGTTTGTCGCTGCATTTTATTCTTAACCAGTCGTTGTCTTGGGGCCCCAGGCCAGCTCGGGGCCCCAAGCAATTGCTTGGTTTGCCTGCCTTGTCGCGACGGGCCTGCCAAAGACATGCATGTTTAAATGGACTGTCAATGTTAAATTGCCTGTGTGTGTGTGCGCGTGTTTACCCTGTGATGGGCCGGTACCCTGACCAGGATTGGTCCTGCCTTGTGACCAATGCTGGCTGGGATATGATCCAGCTTCCCCAGGGCCCTGCTTTGGACCCAGTGGATTTCTCCAACTATCCCCCTGTTTCTCTCATGAACTCAAATGCTTTATATTGTGGACTCCCAAACTCTAATCAAATCAAATACACCTCAGTATCTGTGGCTACATCCACACTACCATGTTTTCATTCACATTGGAGTTTTTGCATCATTTTCAAAAGAATCTCCACGGAGGGACTATGAAGTGAAACATTCTGAGCCCCGTGACAATCAGCTATGTTCACAAATTCTCCTTTGACTCTCTTGCTGCTAAATCCACTTTAATAACCTGCTGGAAATTCACAAACTTTGTCATTCCCAGCTTTCAAAATTCTTGTCTTAATTTAACCCTATTAGAGCCATCAGCAGCAAGAGGTTAACATTAGGAAGTGGCAGCACTGGGTGGAAGTTGTTCAGAATTGGATCTCGAGTGGCCAACAATGCTGATCAGGAAAGCACCTTAAAGGACTCTTGGGGCCATTTGGCTTGGCTCCCTCTCTCGCTTGCCAGTATGGACTTCTTTAGCTAAATCAATAGATGTATTAGTTTGAAGGGCAAAAAGGGTTGGGGTGGGTACTGAAGTGGGTGGTTTTCATTTTAAAACCTTTTTTTTTGTGTACACTGTTTATCTGTATGTGGTTGTTTTACCCATTTAATAAAGAAACTGATCACAAAAAGTGCAGCTTTTAACTAAGAGGTTCTGACAAGTCATTTACAAATTAATTCGCCCAGACCAGACTGGCTCCTTTCACTGCTTTTACTCTGCAGGCTACTTTCATCATTTGATACAAGCCCTAGGTGAGGCTGTTACTTCTCTTCTGTTGCTCCATGTGGAGAAAGTTTGCATGAATGGATGGTTATGAACTGAATGGGCTTTGGTGAAAGTTTCATCAGTATGATTAAAACATATGAACTTCACCACAGCTGCCATAATTCTATTGATCACAGTCCCGTCTTGGCCATTCCTGATTACTAAAAACGACAGACAGGGACGTCCTACTCCTCAGTTTCCCCTTTGAACCACTTGCTAGCACAAGCCTCCCCTATTTTAGTGCATACCTTAAACATAAAATATCAGTTTATGCTGATATTTTATTCATCCTTGAAAATGCCCCTTCTGGATAATCTGCACGTTCTAACCTTTAAAAACTGTTGTGCTATAAAATGAATTAACTTAATCTGTCCTCCTCCGTCTCCTGAATTCTCTTTGTCAGCATATTGTCAATCCACTTTTTTTTCCCCCTGCTGGTCAAAATAATCAAATAACTCGGCCTAAATGATTCCCATTTAATCTTCGATTTCAAATTACTGTTGTGTTACTACAAGTGCTAAAGATCTGAGGGCACCACTCAGGGGTTATTTGTTGTCATTTATTTAATCCTTCGAACATTTTGAAAATGTCTTATATCTTTGTTGAATTTTATTCAATAAATATTTGATCACCAAAAAGTAAAAAGATGAAGAACTTAAGACTAATTTGCATCATGGTGATTTCTTTCTTTGACATTTTAATCTGGATTTGCTATTATTTAAATAAATCCAGTCCCCCCCCAAAACCAATCAAGTATTGAGAATCAGACCCATGTTCCTTAGGCCTCTCTGCTGATCAGGCCCCTCTTATCTGTGATGGGTCAGAGGTTGGGGTTTCTCTCCCAGGCTTGAAGTGTTACCACTGGGCCTTTGTGCTAAAACACATCTCTAACTGGTTTGATCGTCCTGCTTACCTTTGGACTTACTATGGGCCCAGCTTGGTGGCTCCCAAATCTCTCTCTTTCACTACTTTAAAACTTCAGCCATGCTTATCAAACCTGACTCCCATTTACCCTTAACAACTTTCCAACTGTGTCCCTGTGACGATGTGGGTTCTGGCTCCACACTCCCTTTGATGTTGGAAGCACTTGAACCCAACACCGTCGATAATGTTGCCGAATGAGCTAGTCAATGGAGGCAAATTAAGCATCTGAGCAAGGGGATAGGTAGAAAGTGCAAAAGTGCTTTTATTTAAAATCCAACAAAAACAAAGTTCATAAATAGTGCAGTTCTTCCATGTTCATTAAATAAATAATCCATAAAAAGAACGTGGAGTAAAACCAATAAATAGAAAAAAAACAATCCTTAAAAACGAGAGGTTAAAATCTTTTTAGGAAGCTGTCTTTAAAACAAAAAAACAAATCCGGTGCTTTTCTGTATGCGTCTCACCTGCTTATCCCGTACGGGCTTAGCAGCAGGCAAGACGCTCTCTGCAGCTGCCCTCCTACATCACACGCTCGAGACTGGAGACCTCCCGATCCCTGGCTCCGGTATGGCACTCATCCCAGTCCCCGAGACTTGATTACCCCAATAGCCAGGTCGCTCATATTGGGGACTCCACCACCAAGCCTCCCGACTTCCGCTGCCTTCCGCGGCTCGTCGCTTTCACCTTGTCACTCCCGCTACCAGATCGCTCAGCGGGAGCGACATCTACACAAACACCTGGGTGTCGGCCTAACACCCAGCTTCCTCGCAGCTGCCCACGAGCGCTCGATCGCGCGCTCACCACACGCTCCGCGTGTCCGTCTCTCTCCTGCACCGCTTGCTTCCACGCTCCCTGTAACCTCCGTCCTCTCCTTTCCTTTCTCTCCGATCGTTTCTTTCTCTCCCGAACGTTTTTTTTCTTCTCCCGAACGTTTCTTACACTACTTCTTCCACAACCGACTCGCGCTTCTTTTAAAAACGTGAGGGGCCATCACAGCTGCAGCATTAGCCACGGGAGCAATCACGAATGTGGGCAGTTCCTCACCTGTGCACACGGTGAGAAACGCCCACATCGACGACTGCCCCGCGGCACGCTACAACAACGCCCCCCTCACGAAGCCGCCTCGGGTGCGATGATTATTTATTTAAAATCAATGGCCTTTTCTCCACGAGCTGTGGACCCATAACACCACATTCCACCCCCCATAAAACTCCAGTTGCATGGGAAGGCTCCACTCCACTGCCAACCCAATGCAACTGGAGCTCAGGTCCACAGCTCGCCACTCTACACTGCACTAAAACCAATAAAAGCACTAAACCGAAACCCCACTAAAACAAACCAACCCAAGCCCCTTCATAAAACCAGGACATTAAAAGAATAAGAACTTTAAAAGACAAATAAAAACCAGCAATAAATAAATGTACTTAAAAAGCTCAGTCCTTAAAAATGTCCTCCTCCGGCTTGGGTACGTGGGTTCCACAAAGTCAGTTACCAATCCCGCTTGCTGCTCTGTCTCCTCTTCTGGCCTCCACTGCTAGCTCATCCCACCGCTGCCACCAAATGTGACGATGTGGGTTCTGGCTCCACACTCCCTTTGATGTTGGAAGCACTTGAACCCAACACCGTCGATAATGTTGCCGAATGAGCTAGTCAATGGAGGCAAATTAAGCATCTGAGCAAGGGGATAGGTAGAAAGTGCAAAAGTGCTTTTATTTAAAATCCAACAAAAACAAAGTTCATAAATAGTGCAGTTCTTCCATGTTCATTAAATAAATAATCCATAAAAAGAACGTGGAGTAAAACCAATAAATAGAAAAAACAATCCTTAAAACGAGAGGTTAAAATCTTTTAGGAAGCTATCTTTAAAACAAAAAAACAAATCCGGTGCTTTTCTGTATGCGTCTCACCTGCTTATCCCGTACGGGCTTAGCAGCAGGCAAGACGCTCTCTGCAGCTGCCCTCCTACATCACACGCTCGAGACTGGAGACCTCCCGATCCCTGGCTCCGGTATGGCACTCATCCCAGTCCCCGAGACTTGATTACCCCAATAGCCAGGTCGCTCATATTGGGGACTCCACCACCAAGCCTCCCGACTTCCGCTGCCTTTCCGCGGCCTTCTGCGGCTCGTCGCTTTCACCTTGTCACTCCCGCTACCAGATCGCTCAGCGGGAGCGACATCTACACAAACACCTGGGTGTCGGCCTAACACCCAGCTTCCTCGCAGCTGCCCACGAGCGCTCGATCGCGCGCTCACCACACGCCCGCGTGTCCGTCTCTCTCCTGCACCGCTTGCTTCCACGCTCCCTGTAACCTCCGTCCTCTCCTTTCCTTTCTCTCTCCGATCGTTTCTTTTTTCTTCTCCCGAACGTTTCTTACACTACTTCTTCCACAACCGACTCGCGCTTCTTTTAAAAACGTGAGGGGCCATCACAGCTGCAGCATTAGCCACGGGAGCAATCACGAATGTGGGCAGTTCCTCACCTGTGCACACGGTGAGAAACGCCCACATCGACGACTGCCCGCGGCACGCTACAACAACGCCCCTCACGAAGCCGCCTCGGGTGCGATGATTATTTATTTAAAATCAATGGCCTTTTCTCCACGAGCTGTGGACCCATAACACCACAGTCCCCATGTTCTGTTATTTTAAAATGAGTTCATCAAGAACACGGGGATACAGTTGGAAATTTGTTAAGGGTAATTTTCACACACACATTAGGAAGTTTTTCTTTACGCAAAGAACCATAGACACTTGGAATAAACTACCAAGTAGTGTGGAAAAAACTCGACTTAATGTTATTTTAGACAAATGAAGTGGATAGGACTGGCTAGCTTTGTTGGGCCTGTTCTCATCCAGATTGTTTTAACGTTCTAGCTAAGTCCACTGTCAATGTATCAACTTTTAGATTTTTGGAAAAAGCTAAATTAATACAAAAAAGTGAATTTAACCTACAATGGAAAAAGGAGTAAAGAAACATGAGTGATCGACGGAAGGATTTATTAACAATTGATTACAAATCAAATATACAGAAAACCTCATAGAACAAGGCAACTTTTATAAATGTGTAAGAATTATACCAGACACAGTGTAAACCGTGTAAAACAAAAAAATATATATATTTCTTGAAAATTACTTTCCTCTCATACCAATATTTTCATAAAATTTGTTGGAAATAAAGATGCCAGTTATCCTCATTTAATATTTGTATTAATATGTTTTAACATTTGCACATCTCCACAATCATTCCATGCAATTGATGTCCTTATTCCTGTCCAATCAATGGAAACAATTCAACATAAAACACACAGATTGCTTTAATAAAAATGTCTAGCTCTGATTATTGATAGAAAGGAAATTATCTGCATCCCTGGCAAAGATAATTAAAAAATAATCAGTTTTAGGAGAATTACTTTAATCTCACAATGAAAAAAATGAGAGAAATCTGACCTTTAATTGAAGTAAATATATTCTGAGAAAAAAAATAATTCACTCATCAAGAAAATAATAATTATTATAATTATTTTTAACAAAACCACACATGTGATGATTATTGGCACCTCCACATTTCATACTTTGCACCATCTCTCTTTGTTAATGAAACAGCACTGAATCTTCTTATAAATATGGAGAATACAGGGCAGGGAATCGGAACCCAGTGCTCTTTACAGAGTCCTTTCTTGTGCCCTCCCCTCTTCAGCCCACCACCACAGGTTTAGGTTTAGGTTTAGGTCTGGGGACTGAAACAGTCATGACAGAAGCTTGCATTTGGGTTTCTTTTACCATTTTTGTGTTGATTTGGTTATACGTTTTGGATCCTTGTCCTACTGGAAGATCCAAAGACGACCCACTTTTTGGTTGTTGGCAGAAGCAACCACATTTAAATTTAAAGTATTTCATGGAGTCCATGTTGCTGTGTACCCTAAAAAGGTTCACAGGGCCTTCCCTACAACATCACAAAATGCCCACCATAGTTGACAGTAGGGATCAGGTTCTTTACGGTATAGCCATCCTTCTTTTTTATGCCAAACCTACTTTGAGTGTTTGCTGACAAGTAGATTATAGAAAATGGTACACCCATCAAAGTTCCAGTAGCATTTAACAAGCTGCTTATGCTTAAATTTGTGATTAAATGATAGGAAAGGCCCTTTTTCTGGCATTTCTTCCAAATAATCTGTTGGCATCTGATGGTAGTTTTGGAGACTTGGTGAGCACAATGTGTTAGTTTTCTCTGCATTTCTCCAATATTGATCATTGGGGATTTTTGTACCTCTCTGGCCATCCTGCCCACTGTGTGTTGGGTGTCCTTTTCCTGGCACGATGGTATCAGCTCTAGTTGCTTTTAACTTTCTAATTATTGGCCTTACTGTATATAACAAATCATTTCATGTGAGTAGTTATTTTTTACAGCCATTCCCAGACTTATGAAGGTCATCCAACTTTTTTCTCTATTGAATTGTGTGTTGCCATGCTCAAAATGAATAAGAGAACTGGACCTCCGTGCCACCTCATATTTATACCCCAGTGAAACAGGAAATCACGGATTACTTCCTAAACGTTTTAACACACTGTGTTCATCTTAATAAAGTAAGATATAGGTGGGAAAGTGTTTTAGTTACAGTTTGTTAATAAGATGTCTTGGTGGGCCAATAAGCGTGGTTTTGTTAAAAAATTAATTATTTCTGGATCCGCGGTGGGTTGGCACCCTGTCCAGGGTTGGTTCCTGCCTTGTGCCCTGTGTTAGCTGGGATTGGCTCCAGCAGACCCCCGTGACCCTGTATTCGGATTCAGCGGGTTAGAAAATGGATGGATGGATATTTCTGGATGGGGGATTAATTATTTTCAGAATAAATTTAATTCAATTAAAGGTTAGATTGGCGGCACGGTGGCGCAGTGGGTAGCGCTGCTGCCTCACAGTTAGGAGACATGGGTTCACTTCCCGGGGAGTTTGCATGTTCCCCCCATGTCTGCGTGGGTTTCCTCTGGGTACTCCAGTTTCCTCCCACAGTCCAAAGACATGCAGGTTAAGTGCGTTGGCGATTCTAAATTGTCCTTGGTGTGTGCGCCCTGTGGTGGGCTGGCACCCTGCTTGTTTCCTGCCTTGCGCCCTGTGTTGGCTGGGATTGGCTCCAGCAGACCATATATCCAGCAGGATATAGTGAGATGGATAAAGGTTAGATTTTTCCAATTTTTTTCAAGTGGGAGATGAAGGTAATTCACCAAAATATGATTTTATGTGCAACCCATTGCACTAATCGTTATCAGGGTGCCAATAAACTGTATATTTTAGGCTCAAAATTATCAGAAAATTGGAAGGTCTCTTATTCCACAATCATTTTAAAATAAATATCTTTTAAATTATCTCACTTTTTTTTATTACTAGCACTAAATTAAACTTGCCTGTAAGGTTCTACTTAGGTTTTCTTGCCTATTCTTTCAGTGGTGAGTTTGGTGGTACCCTCCTGCAGCCTTTGTGTCTTCACGTTTTGGCCTTATATTTTTATATCTTGGATCACTTCAGACATGGGGTCTCCAGCACCAGAGAGACGTGTTCATCTCCAATGCATCCAGAAAACAGTCCTTAACTTTCTAAATCTCTGTACTTTCCTCGGGTGGTGCCTTCTACCCTTTTATTGAGCTGTTGGGATCAATGTGTCCTAAATGGCTACAGTCTCCTTATTTTATTCTGTCTGCAGTGTGGTCAGCAGCATCTCTCTGGTACGGACAGCTTGTCTTTTTTACCAATTCTCCAGTGATAGAATCAGGCACCTTTGCTATGGTTTTGGACGTAGACTTTTGTACAATATGAACTCTTGTGTGTACCTTAAGTTCGCTGTTGTTAGTGTAACATTTGCCACATTCTGCACAGAAGTATGGCCTGTCTCCATTATGATGTCTGTTATGTATATGAAGAGAGCTCTTGTTAGTAAATCGTTTGCCACATTCGGAGCAGCAGTATGGCTTCTCACCGCTGTGAGTCCTTCTGTGTCTCCGAAGAGTACTCTTGACGGTGAATCGTCTGCCGCATTCAGAACAGCAATATGGCTTTTCTCCTGTGTGAATTCTAGTGTGGCTCTGAAGGCTGTGTCGGTCGATGAACTGTTTACCACATTCGGAACAGCAGTATGGCCGCTCCCCGGTGTGAATCCGTGTGTGTCTTTGGAGATTTCTCTTGCGAGAGAATCGTTGGCCACATACAGAACAGCAATGTGGCTTCTCTCCGGTATGAGTTTTTCTATGTTGCAAAAGATTCTTCCTCTCAGTGAAACGACTACCACATTCAGTGCAGCAGTATGGCCTTGGTCTATTAGAACTCCCCTGACGATATTTGGGAGTTGATTTGCCTTTAATATCTGAACTGTCCTGATGATCTTTATGATTAGATTTGCCTTTCAAGCTTTTCTTCTTCTTCTGACAGACCTGCAGTTTTGTCAATCTTGCATGAAGCACCTGATCAGCGTTGATGGTGTCAATCTTTGTTGGACCCACGATCATTAGTGGAGTGCTCTGCGAAGAGGCCAGGATCAAACTTTCTGATCCAGATATTGATTCTTTCATATTTCCATCAGGCAGTATCTCTTCTGGCATGTGAGCAAAAGAAGATGGGGAGATGATGCTCCTCTTTTGTACATCTGCCGAAAAACAAAAACGAAATTAAATTTATATATTTTTTTAGTAAGTAATGGAGAGAACTGTAGAAGGTTACTTGACAAGAGGTGACTCTCCACAATGGCACTCCAAGCTGGATACTAGTTTTCATTTTGTTGGCGACAGACTGGGCCTGCCTTACAATATGGACACCAGAGTTCATGTCTCAGGTGCTCCCTGTGTGTGGTTTACATGTTCTCCCTGTGGCTGTGTGGGTTTCCTCCCATAAGTGAAGTGAATTGGGGTTTCTAAATTGGTCCATTTGTGTGTGTGTGGTTTTTACGGCAAAGGACAAGTGTCCTATCCAGATGTTGCTCCTGCCTTGTGTCTGGTGCTTGTTAGGATAAGCTTCAGCTGCCCTGCATCCCTGCCCTGTAGAAGTGGGTTAAGAAAATGGATGGATGGATGGACATCTGTGGATTGATGCTATTAGAGAATGAGTGTGAAGCCTGTTTTCATTTTAAGACATGGTGTGCGACAAGCATTAAACAGCGACTCATATCATCATAATTCTGACACAACAAGCTGAACAATTACACCTCATCCAATCCGTCACGTTATTTTGTTCTCAAAGCAGGCAGAAATCTGTTTTTGAACTATCTCCTTAATGAGATAAATGTGCCAATAACAAAAGACTACAGGAGGTTGTGCACAGACATTCTCCTGCCTCGAAGACAAAGCATTTCTAGGTTTGACCTCTGCTATTTTCTTTCTGACATGTTGCGGTGCTCTTATTGTCATCACCATCATGAGCCATTTTTTAAATGCAATTTTCACGCAGTACCAACTCCCGTTTAGTACTACCAGTTCAGAACTTTGGCATTGACTTGGTACCGAAATATCAGTTCTTGTGACATCCCTACTTGCAGCCATTTCTGAAAGTCTGAGTGGCACTGAAAGCTTTCTACTTGATCACTTAAGCAGACTTACTTTGGCTAGTTCAGTTTTAAGATGGTGAGGTGTAGTAGCGGTGTAACTCTTCACCACTTATGGTTTGCTTTGTAGCTCAGCTTTCAAGATACTCCTCGGCTTGTATTTGACTTGAAATAAAAAATGAACCAATTTACAATTTAAATTCTTCTCCCTGTTTTAATTCTATCATATAGAAACTGAACACAAAAGCACACATTCAATGATACCATTCAATGATGCTCTGTTTGCATAATGTAGATGTTTACTTTTGCCTTTTCAGTTATTTAAATCACATATAAAAATAACAAGGCTGGAAACTGTTGATGCCCAGTTTTCTGTATTTTCATTTTTTTTCCTTTTACTAATGTCTCTGTGGCACTTCCCATAATTTTGACAGATGTTCTATGTCTATAATTTTCAACTTTTTTACAATGAAGTAGCGAACGCCCTAAACTTACATTTTTCTGAGGTGTTCACAAGTGAGCAAGTGGACAACCTGCCAGAGGTAAACGCAACTACTAAGGAGGTACTGAGGGATTTGGAAATTGTAGAGAGAGAAGTGCTGCTCAGATTAAATAAGCTGAAATCAAACAAATCACCAGGCCCAGATAATATTTATCCTCGTGTTCTTAAGGAGGCTAGTGAGTACAGATATAAACCCTTGACACATATTTTTAGGAAGTCACTGAGCACTGGAGAGATTCCGAAGGACTGGAAAATGGCAAATATCATCCCATTATATAAAAAGTGTGACAGGGCAGATCCAAGCAACTATAGGCCAGTGAGCTTAACATGCATCACAGGAAAATTAATGGAAGGAATTATTAAGGATAAGATTGAGCAACACATGGCAAGGACAGGAGTTATTCTGAACAGTCAGCATGGGTTCAGAAGAGGGAGGTCGTGTTTTACTAACATGCTGGAATTCTATGAGAAGGCAACAAACGATCAAAGTGGAGCTTATGATATTATTTATCTGGACTTTCAGAAAGCATTTGATAAGGTGCCACATGAGAGGCTGGGCATCAAGTTAAAAGAAGTGGGAGTTCAGGGTGATGTTTTTATATGGGTGCAAAATTGGCTCAGACACAACAAACAGAGGGTGATGGTGCAAAGAACCTCATCAGAACTGGCCGATGTTAAGAGTGGTGTTCCACAGGGGTCAGTGCTAGGGCCGCTGCTATTTTTAATATATATAAATGATTTAGATAAGAATATAAGTAACAAGCTGGTTAAGTTAGCAGATGACACCAAGATAGGTGGATTAGCAGATGATTTGGAATCTGTTATATCATTATAGAAGGACTTGGACAGCATACAAACTTGGGCAGATTTGTAGCAGATGAAATTTAATGTCAGTAAATGTAAAGTATTACACATAATAAGTAAAAATGTTTGGTTGAATACAGAATGGGGGTCTGAAAATCGAGAGTACACCTTATGAGAAGGATTTAGGAGTCATAGTGGACTCTAAGCTATCGACTTCCAGACAGTGTTCAGAAGCCATTAAGAAGGCTAACAGAATGTCAGGTTATATAGCGCCCTGATGTGTGGAGTACAAGTCACAGGATGTTCCACTCAACCTTTATAACACACTGGTGAGGCCTCATCTGGAGTACTGTGTGCAGTTTGGGTCTCCAGGCTACAAAAAGGATACAGCAGCGCTAGAAAAGGTCCAGAGAAGAATGACTAGGCTACAGGAGATGAATTATGAAAAAAGATTAAAAAGGCTGAGCCTTTGCAGTTTAAGCAAAAGAAGAACAGAGGAGACCTGATTGAAGTGTTTAAAATTATGAAGTGAATTAGTCCAGTGGATCAAGACTGTTATTTTAAAATGAGTTCATCAAGAACACAGGGATGAAACTTAAGTGTAAATTTTGCACAAACATTAGGAAGTTTTTGTTTACACAGAGAACCACAGACACTTGGAACAAACTACCAAGTAGTGTGGTAGACAGTAGGACTTAAGGGACTTTCAAAACTCAATTTGATGTTTTCTTGGAAGAAATAAGTGGATGGGACTGGCGAGCTTTGTTAGGCTGAATGGCCTGTTCTCATCTACAGTGTTCTAATAAACTTAAAAAGGTTCAGTAGCACTTAGATAATATACTGTGAACTCAGCCATGGTCTTCAGATTTTGTATCAAGCCAGCAGTCTACACCTATTGAATGTAAATTACTATAAGAGATGCACCACCTGTTTATGAGACTGAGTGGGGAGACACCAAAGATGCTTGTGGCCTGGGGCCTCAAAAAACTTTAATCTTACCCTGTACTCCACAAAGGAATAAAAACACAGAAATCACCTCAAATGAATGGTTCAAAAAACCTCGCTTCATTTACCCGCTGAAAGCAAGCCTTTTTTTTGAAGGATCCCTTTAGCCCCAAGCCTTTCACTGATTATTTGTTTTAGCACCCACCTTCTTCAGTGCTCTTCATGTCAGACTCCAATTGTTCCGATTTCACATGGAGAAAATGATCCTGGAAGAAGCAGGGTCCACTTGGAGTGTAGCCTAACCCATCTGGAGAGAAAGGCTCCAATTTAAAGTCTTCTTTCTTGACACTGCCTGGAAAGTCATGTTGATACATTTCAGTGGTGTCATACTTGTGCTCAATCTCTTCTTTAAGGCTGAAACATTCCCATTTCTCATCCTCTTTTTTGATGTTCAGGATTCTTTTCTCTATGGTATCCATGAAAAGCAGGGCTGTTGTATTCTCCCATTCCTTTTCTTTAATCTTACCCTCTGAGGCGTCCTCTTTTTCACATTTAACTTCCTTCTTAAAGTGCTCCTGGACAGCCTGGTGCATCTCCATTCCATACATTTAAAATAGCACCGTCCTCTTTTTTTCTATAGAAATACCAGGAAAGACTGAAATCACAAGGGTACATGGAGAGTCGTCACAAAACAATGGTAGAAAATTAACTCCTACAGGGAAAGTCTGCACTTCACATGCACTTAATATGTTATGTCAATGTGATATGCATTTTTTTTCTGTTTACTGTATGTTGCAAACTTGGAACTAAAGAAATAATACATTTACATCAAATTAAAAACGCTTGTATAGGGCATTGACTACAGGCTCACAACACTTGCACAAATATACCTCTATAATGCTTTACTAGTAAACTGCTGAACTTTACAACATCAGACTGGGTAATTCAAAAGAAAATTTTTACATATTAATATTGTTAGTAATATTTAATTCACATTCATAATAATGTATATTTCATCGGTCGGCCATTCCTCTTTCACTATAGAAACTGATGCATTTACATTTTGTATTATTACAGATCTGGCTCATTCTTACAACTTCAGTAATATTGTTGAGCTTCTAAAAACACCGCTGCTCTTTCTAATGCATATTCTTTTATTTTACAATACTTTAAACAGTAAACAACAGGATGGTCTGTAAGACAAAAATCCCTTTTTTTCCCAGGTTATCCCATAATGCGCCATACAGCCCATTTTCTAGGCAGTTCCAAACACGGGCATCTGTTGATGTTGCACTCTTGATTTTTTTTTCAGCCATATCAAAATGTTCTCCACAATCAACTTACATACTGTGAAGAAAAAAGTGTAACTGAAGTTGTGTTGCCTGGTGACGAAAATAAACAGTAGCCCGACAGTGCGCACGTTGATGACGTAAGTATAGAGAAACGTCCAGGAGGTTTGCACAATAAAACAAAAGCAAATCAGCAGAGACAGGGATTGGCAATCTTTCTAGGATACATACTCGCAGAATGAAAGCGCTCTAAAACATGAGTTTGTTCCATGTCGTACTTAAGATCCAGCAGTGTGCCACTAAAATGGTTAGAGGTCCCGCGCTGGGTTGGGCAAAGGTCACAAGCAAACAAAACGTGCAAATGCCCCCTGTGCGATGGCAGTTAACGACACAAATCACTACATACATGACAAAATATCGTATCCAACTGTTGACATGTAATACATAGTTTGACAGCATGCGCTCTCCACATGTCAATGTCGCCTGTGCAAACTAAACCAGCCGAACTAGCAACGGACTTTGGTATCTTATATTCAGGATCGGCGGTCGGGTATCCCGACGCTTTTCAAAAAGCGCCCGTTTGTAATGTAACGCGTTTAGACACACAGGTGCCACCACTGAATATATCTGAATTGATCAGAGTCCAAGACCAGTGAGTAGCGCGGACACGTGGGCAATATGGACAGACACCCGTGGAGAAATTTCCACACAGCAGAAACAGAGACGGTGTTTCGCGTGCTACTCGCTGGTCGTAATCGAGTCTATACCGCCGGTGGCCTCTTTATGCAGCTAACATATTGTTTAGTCCAGTAGCTCTCTATGATTGCACGAGTACTCACCTGCTTGCAGATCCAACGTCAGGTGCTAACCGCTCACACTTCCTTGTTTGCTGGAGTCGCAGCTTGAAGCGAGCGAAAGGGGAAAAAAAAAAGATTCGGAATGTGTCAAAATAAAAGTCTTCTACAAAGACAGATAAAAACAGAACCCAGTGACAGCACCCTATTCTTAAATATAAGAACAAAAGTGACGAGAACGGATCATTTAGCCCCAGTTTTACACAGTTAAAGATTTGGTGTTCACCAAAGTACTGTTTTCTATCACATTTGGTAACGTGGCGCTCTGTGTGATGAAACCATTTTTTGTTTGTTCGTTTTTTTGGTTTGTGCGGCCAGTGCGGTTTAGTGGTTAAACCTTTGTACTTTAAACACTGAGGATGTGTGTTTAAATCCACTACTGACACTGACTGTGTGATTATGAGCAACTCATTTCAACTGCCAGTTGGTAAAACAAAAGAAATTTAGTTAAGTGTATCTAAAATGGTGTTAGTCATCTTTGATACAAATATCAGCCAAATAAGTAAAAGTAATCTCCTTTCATTTTTCTTACTTTTTCTGTCCACAAAATGTTTATCATTGTTTTATAAAACTACAGCTCAGAGCTCTCTAGTCTACCTTCCATTACTTTGCTCACAGTCTGTGTTTCACAAGCATACTTTAGGATTGATCAAACATAACACCTTAGAATGTTCGCCTTTGTTTCCATTGTTATGCTTTGGTTCATAAGTATATGTTTTAACTGTGTAAAGTGTTTTTTGCCATAGCAATCCTCCTTTTGATTTCCTGATTGCTTCATCCACCTTGTATTAAAGTGCCACCCAAGTAAGAAAAGTAATGCACTTGTTTGACACTTTCAGATTTTACTTTCGAGGGCGGCACGGTGGCGCAGTGGTAGCGCTGCTGCCTCGCAGTTAGGAGACCCGGGTTCGCTTCCCGGGTCCTCCCTCGTGGAGTTTGCATGTTCTCCCCGTGTCTGCGTGGGTTTCCTCCGGGCACTCCGGTTTCCTCCCACAATCCAAAGACATGCAGGTTAGGTGGATTGGCGATTCTAAATTGGCCCTAGTGTGTGCTTGGTGTGTGGGTGTGTTTGTGTGTGTCCTGTGGTGGGTTGGCACCCTGCCCAGGATTGGTTCCTGCCTTGTGCCCTGTGTTGGCTGGGATTGGCTCCAGCAGACCCCCGTGACCCTATTCGGATTCAGCGGGTTAGAAAATGGATGGATGGATGGATTTTACTTTCAAATGACATTCTGGACCAACGTTCTCATTTGTAAACACCATACAATTTCTTGCAGTTAAACACCAGTCCCTTTTGGACTTTTTTGGCTACTCTCACTCCCATTTCAACAAATGAAGGAGTATTAAATAGAGCACAGATTGAAAGATATTTACTAAGTGAGACAAAGAAAAAACAACTCAAATATCTGTGACACTTCATTAGAGCTGAAGTTGCATTTCTGGGTAAAATCAACTTGAAGAGAATGAGAGGAAGGCAGGAAAACACCATGAGTGGAAATGCTGTGAGATGGTTTGGGAACAACAGGAGTTGTAATGAGATTTTCAGTATGGCAAGGGAAAGAGACAGATGGAAGTCTGTGATCACCAACATCTGCATCGGACATGACACTTGGAGCGAGAGGGAGAGAGGGCCCTGTTTTATTAAAAAGAAAAAATAAAATAACAGCTGGTATCCATCTTACTAAATCCTTTTATTATTTTACTTTTTTATCATGTATTCTCTTAATCCCTGTTTGTGTATATTGACAAAATAAATCTTCAAATTTTGCCTCACATCTCCACATTTTGGGGTGGAGTGGTGGTTCCGAGGCTAAGGATCTGCGCTGGCAATCGGAAGGTTGCTGGTTTGAATCCCATAAATGCCAGAAGTGACTTCACTCCATTGGGCCCCTGAGGAAGGCCCTTAACCTGCAAATGCTCCATCCTGGGTATGAAGCTAACCTGCATCCAGCCTTGTAAGCAGGTTCTCCAACTCACAGGGAAAACTCGGGGTGTGTGGCAGGATTGGCACTTCAGCCACCATAAAAAACAAAAAACAGAACACTGTTTAGTGTGGTGAAGTAGTCTGTCATGTGGTGGGTGCGGCAAATGCACTCTCAATGTATGCTCCCAACCCCTCTATCTACACATGTTGAAGTCTTGGAATAAAGCAGGGGAAGTGGGGTGCTGTAACACTGTATTTATGAGGACATAGTGGTCTCCAGTCATATAAGGACGATTAAAATGATTGCAAAGTAAATTAAAGCCAATAACAATTATATGTACTTAAAAGAACAGAGTGAAGGGCAGACATATCTTTTCTTATATATGTAGTATTTGCAAAGGATATGAGCATCACACAGCAGACCAGCTAAAATGGCTACAAGCCTCAAATGTATTTCAGATTATTTACTTATTTATTTTTGGTGTTACAAAGAATGTTATCTACTGTGGCATATGACTGGGACAACTGTTCATGGTGGCTCTAAAATCCATACTAACCCCTACTCTCTCTTCTGTTTCTTTTTCCGGTTTCTTTGTGGTGGCGGCCTGCGCCACCACTACCTACTCCAAGCATCATGATGCTCCAACAATGATGGATGGATTAAAAGGCAGAAGTCTACATGACCATCATCATCAAGTCCTTCCGTGAGAACCCTAAATCCAGAGGACTGTTTCATTTATGTGAAGTAGAATGCCTAGAGGGGACTAGGCGGTCTTGTGGCCTGGAATCCCTGCAGATTTTATTTTTTTCTCCAGCTGTCTGGAGTTTTTTTTTTGTTTTGTTTTTTCTGTCCTCCCTGGCCATTGGACCTTACTCTTATTCTATGTTAATTAATGTTGACTTATTTTCTTTTCTTACTGTGCCTTTTATTTTTCTATTCTTCATTATGTAAAGCACTTTGAGCTACATTTTTTGTATGAAAATGTTCTATAAAAATAAATGTTGTTGTTGTTGGGGTCCATGGGTGCTGCCATGGGGTGCTGCAGCTACTGCTGAGCCCTTGATTGCAGCACTTCTGCCACACCCAGAATTGATGTAGGTCAACAAACACCTGGAGCACCTCTGGGTGACCTATAATAGGAGCCAGCAGACACTACACTGGGAACCAGAGTCGGGTGGGAGAAGACAAAGCTTGCCAGGAGGACTGGAGGCAAAAAGAAAGGGAGAGAGAGAGAGAGAGAGGGGAGAAGGAAAATAAAGTGCTGTGGACTGTGCTTATTGTGGCTGTGCTCTGAGGTGGGAAACAAGAGAAAGCATTTCCCACGTAGAAAAATACATGTGTGCTGTGCCCTGGACTTGCTTCTTGGCCTGTTTGTGTTGGGGCGACTGTATGCCCCCTGGTGGTCCACACTACCAATTCAATTAGTATTCGATCTGCTGAATCGACTTTAGGGTCACAGTGGTGGTTGAAGCCCATCATTCCAGCCTGGGATCTAAGGCAAGAAACTTCCCATGGTAAAAAAAAACATTAGTTCTCAAAGCTGACAAATAACACAAAGCATCAAAAACTCAATAATGCTGATTAGAACCATTTAATGAAAGATTGAGCACTCACACAACATGTAATTGAGGAAACTGCAGGGCTCTGGTACCAGCTTAGTGTAGATGATTTACGACAGACTCTGGTTTAAATTAACTATCATCCCAGGGATCTGAACTGGAAATGACATCATCAGGTTAGAATGTCTTGGGAGGTGGAAATTAAGACATTAGGAGTTGGGCTGTTCTGATGGTCTGCAGAGGGAGAAAAGGAGAACTCATTAGAGGAGACCACCAACCCCTGACTCAGCTGAGAAACACTTATACTTGAGCCCATAAACCGTCTCCAATGCACACTTGTGTAACACACTATTATTCTGAAGAGTCTGGGTGAGTCCAGTTTAAACTCATAGTCCTTTTCCTTAAGATGTTCAGTCAAGCTTCAGACTCCTGACTACATAATCTATGTAATATTTCAACTTCTAATTTCTAATTGAGACTGTAGGTCCTCAATTTATTTGGAATAGCTCACCTTTTGTATTCAATGAAAACAGGCAGAGTGTATTTTAAGATGTCTTTAGGAAGCATTTTGCCAAAGAATCTGTTTCCAAAGAATACTCATTTTCTTTAAACATATAGCACTTCTTCCTTGTTATAGACCATAACAAAGATGAGCTGCTGGGTCAATATTAATTTCTGTCAACAGTATTTTTGTACCCCATTGTGTTATTGAGGGATGAGTGAGACATGATCCGTCATGTTTGTTACTAGATTGGTGTAGTTTTGCACCTTACGCTTACCACTCACACACACACACAGATCCTATGCACACAACTACATCTGAGTGATGCCTAACTGACTGTCACTCTAGTATTCCACATAGTATCCCATGTATACACATAAGTACCATATGCCTACATTTACTCCACACAGAGACTTACTATAATTCTTTGTATTTATGTAGCACTTTTCTCACTACTAAAACCGCTCAGCAATTGCAGGTTAAGGGCCTTGCTCAAGGGCCCATCAGAGCAGAGTCCCTTTTGGCATTTACGGGATTTGAACCGGCAACCTGCAGATCCCTAGCCTCAGAGCCACCACTCCACCTTAATATCGCTGGCACTAACAAAATGCAGTGTCCCTTGATATAATTTAGACCAAAATGCTTCTTTGGTTTTCAAGAATATTCTAAATACAATGAAGGCTGATACACCCTTTGGTTATAAGCCACTAACCAATTCATAATGTCTTACTTCCACACCACACTGTCCCACTATTGGGGTGCCTTCCTCAGTCCAATAAGCCTGCAGGTTGTAGCAAATGCAATATTCCCTGCACCAGGTGACCTAAAATTTACTTTATTAATTTAATCAGTCTAGAAATAAAAAATACAATATAGAAAGGCTGCTGAGAGTTTTTCGTGTTTTGTGTGGTGTGAGACTGTATTATCGACTATTTTAAGTAACCCTTTTCAAGTTCGTTATTGGATTGGTCTACTCCCGCACCCTAAATAATAACACACACGTATACACAGATACATATACACTCAGACCCTAACCACAACAGTGCCCTATGAATGACACACACACAGTTGGCTAACTTTTAGCACTTAAAAGTAAAAGAACCACACAAATGCTTTAGGTATAACACAACTTGTCACTCTCTCAGCACATCAAGAGACTTATTTACTATCGGCACGGACAACATGCGATGTTTTAAATAGACCACAGACCTAAATATTACTTTTGGTCTCCAAGAAAATATTAAAACATACAAAGACTCAGTATTCTTGACTATAGGCCATTTATTAGCCAAGAACACCTTCTTCTCGATTGTCCCTAACTTTTCGAGCGGCGCCTCGCCTCAGCTCTTAAAACCCCAAGAGCGTAGAGCTAAATGGCAAAATCTCTAGCTGCTTCAGGTGCTCTTAGAAATCTACCTTATTACTTCAATCACTCTAGATATTAAGACAAAGTATAGAAAGATGAAAACAAGTTACTTTTTATTTAAAAGTAAATAATAAGTAATAGAAAATAAGTTCATAGTAAAGTCTGGATAAAATAGTCTTTAAAAGCTTACTGAAAGGAATCAGTGATGTCAAGGATGAAAGTCCCAGGCGGCGGTTGATTTAGCAAACGATGTTCATGAGAATGCTGTTAGCTGACGATCGGATGAAAACTGGTTACACGTGTCTTTGTTGTATTCTCTGACGTGGCTCTTCCGTCTGCCAGTGTTTCTCTTCTCTTTCTGCTTCTGACGTTGCTTAAAATGAGGCATATTTATGATAAAAGTTCCATACCGTGGTTTCACAGCACATGAATGTTCCATGCACCTGATTGGCTGGCTGTCAATATGATGGATGAATTTTGCTCCCCAGGTAATAAAGTTCTTTGAGATTGCATCAGTTCTTCCTTTCTCAGGTTGTAAATCCCCTTGATGTCCCAGATGTCCATCCGTAAAGTAATAAAGAACCTGAAATATCAGGTCATGCTTCCTTTCTTGGGCTGTAAACCCCCTTGATGTCCCAGATGTTCAATCGTAGTCAATCAATAGCCTGAGGCTTTCTTCCTCAGGCTTTAACTGTTATATCAATGAGGTATTCAAAAGAGGATATGTCTTTTATTATAATGCCTCCTACATCTGGATTCATCTTGTTGGGTTTGAGCAAAATATAATACAGAATAAAATGCAGATTTTATACACCATAACACTCCACCCCTATTTTGGTCAGACAAACTAAAGATGAATTGTGGTCCTTTCAAACCCTTGGCTGTCCGAGTTGGTGTTATCTTCCCTTACTCTTTCATTCACTTTCTATAGTCAGGTACTTTCAATTCCCCAAACAGATTTGGCTCACTAAGAACTAGAAGGATAAAATAATAAAAAAAAAAAAAACAAAACTTTTTTTTACCATTCTAACTGTTCATTCCACCCCTGGACCCCTAAAATACAGTACATGTATTAGGAAAACAAAATACATTCAATACAAAAACAATATTTAAGAATCTAAATGATTAAACTAACAATCATAGGAAGGCACTTCTTCACAAATTAAGCCTTATCAAAAGTTTTGTTTTTTTTTTTTTTTTTTACTTAATTTATTCAATGAGTAGAGAGATCCGACTGCCACCAATACCGTCTAGAATATATTGGGACAACCTATATGGGGTATCAAGTGTCATCCCGTCCAGCAGGTTACCACTAAATATTACACCCATAAGGCGGAACCCCCCCCTTTTTAAATCAAGTAATGAAAGATACTGAAATTTTCCATATTAACAAAGATGAATACTTGTCTTATTTGTAATCCTTTGTGATTGTAATGATAAAGTTTTGTCCGTTTAGCAGAGGGTCCTGGTTTCAAGTCTTTATGCTGAACATAGTAGTTCAGTAAATCTAACCCCCACCTGGCTGGCTTAACAGGTACATTCGCTCTTCCCCACCAATGCCACTTACGTGTACAACTCCATGTCATACACTACCAGGGACAGGGCAGATTTACTGGATATTGTTACTTCCTCCATATTATTGGTCTTATGGACACATAAGCATTGTGTACTTTAAACCAAAGTCTCCTTAGTTTGATGCATAAATAAATTTGAATTAGAAGCAGAATTAGCATACATACTATTAATATCACAATTGGATGAGAAAGTTTGTTTAGTACATTGCTCGCTGTAGGTGACCAATTACCAAAGAAATCCCACCAATGATGATTTAAGGATGTTTGAATTTCAGAAGCCATCCAAGCACATCAATCCGATCTTGTTCTATTCGAGTGATGATTTTGAAACCATATTGTTGGTTTTGCTTCTTCTTCTTGTAATCTTTGTATGGTCTTCTTATAATTGGTCATTAAATCTGAGGTTCCAGGTGAGGTAACCTCAGATAGACCTCCTTATTCCTTTTGCTTCCGATCTTCTTCTTCTTTTTTCCTTTTGGTTCCGGTCACTGTTAGTCTGCTCTGTGGGCAAGTCTGTAGAGAGGAAGATAACAAGGCAGCTTCTGTCCATCAATTATAACCAATCTTGTATCTCCTTGACCCACTGCTATTATTTCCCTTTTCTGGGTGCTTTTCCTGGACTATTAATCCAGACCTTTCTACCAGGTGTAGATACATATGGTATCAAAATAACTGTTACTTTATCAGTCTTTTCTAAAGTGATTGAAGCAATAAAATCTCCTTTATTTATTTTAACATTTTCAGTTGCTCTGATTAACATACTCCATCTTTCTCCTGTTTCTATCGGCTCTATTAGAGTTAGATTATTATACAACTGTATATTCATAACTACTTCTTTTGGAAGATTACCACTTAGTCCGAGTTTAATTTTCTTGCCTAGATTAGCTCCCAGACTCCATTCTACAGCTGAAAAACTTTCAATTTATTTTCCTGTTGTTCTACTATAACATTGACATTGGTTTGTTGAAGCTTCACAAGTAAAGAGTTCTCTTTCTGATTGCTTCCTGTTAATCTCCCAATAGGAGTGCTGTTAGCTATAGGTCGGTTATTTAAACAGAAAAGAGCCTGTTGTAAATATTTTGACCAACCTTTCATGTTAGACACCTCTGTTAGAGTTCTAAGTTGTTGTTTTAACAAACCATTCATACGCTCAATTAGCCCTGCTCCACGTGGATGATATGGAATATGGAACAACCACATAATACCTCTTTCCTTAGCCCACTTCTGCACTTCCTGACCTGTAAAATGTGTACCGTTGTCTGACTGAATTTCGTCAGGTATACCATACACTTGCACCAAACAGGAAAGTGATTTAATTGTGTTAGCTTGTGTGGCTCTTTTGTACAGGGTACGCCTGCATGATGCCTGTGTAGCGTGTCCACCGCAGTCATAAGATATCTTTTGTTCTGTTCTGATCTTAATGGCCCTACATAGTCAATCTGCCATACTGCGATGCCTTCTCACCTCGTGTAATGACCCTCCTGATATTTTTTGTAATGGCCATTGTCTAACTTTAGCACATGTTTCGCATTGTTCAATTGCTTGTTTCATTTGATTTTCAGTGACAGGGGCACTTCTCTTCCTACACCATTCTACTGATGCTTTAATACCTAAATGCCCTGAGGTCTGATGACCCCAAGCCGCTAATGCTTGCATGAGTTCTCTGTCCTCTGTACTTACTGCTCTAATATCTGAGGCAATGGCATCTGCCTTGTTATTAAACTCATGTTCCTCTTTTCCTTTTTTTATATGTGCACTTACATGCCCTATCAGAACACCTCCTCTTTGTCCATTTTCCCATAGCGACTCCACAGCTCTTCACCACCCCAAACAGGCTTCCCACGTATGTGCCACCTATCTTCTCTCCATTTTGGTGCCCATGTAACAAGGCCTTGAAAAACTGCCCAGCTGTCAGTATAAATTACAATAGGCCTTTCTGTCTGTCTTTCAAGCACCATAGCCACAGCTCGCAACTCAGCCCACTGGCTAGATTTTCCATCCCCTTCTTCTACATGTTGAGTGTTAGAAACTGGATGGTAAGCCACTGCTTTCCACTTTCTTATTCCTTTATGTAACTGAGCTGCCCCATCTGTAAACCATGAATTGGCTTTTGTTCAACAGACAGATCAGAAAACGCAGGAGCTTCACAAAAGGGTGATGGTTCAAGAGGTGGTATCTGGGGAAGATCAACCGGATCTTCAAACTGAACCGTGCCAGCCATAGCACCATGCAATGCACTAGGTTCTTTCCCTTCTAATTTAGCTCTAGCCTGTAAATACCACTTCCATTTACACAAAGTCTGATTTTGAGCTGCTCCTGTCCTACCCCCCTGTGTATCATCTCTGACCCATCCCTGGATGGGTAAACCAGTTCTCAAAGTTATTTGAGCATCTTTAGTTATTCGTTCTGTATGTAGAAGGGCCCAGTAAGCTGCTAAAAGCTGCTTTTCTAACTGGCTGTACCGCTGCTGCGAACCAGTCATTTGTCTACTCCAAAAGCCAACAGGAACTCGTTTCCCTGTCTTTTCTGCCACAAGCTCCAAGTTGCAACATTTCCTTGTTCACTGGCCTCTAGTTCAAAGGGAACACCTGCTTGCACAGGCCCCAAACCTTGATACTCTTGAATAGCCTCTTTAGCCTTATCAAAAGCAATTTGCTGACTTTCTCCCCATTTAAAAATGGCTTTCTTTTTTACAATATCGTGTATTGGTCTAAGTATCAATCCCAAATGAGGAATGAAATTACGCCAATACCCCAGCAGTCCCACAAAGACTGCGCCTCTCCCTTATTTACAGGTACAGGAACTTTTAAAATACTTTCAATCACTTTTTGTGGAATTTTCCTTTCAGGCCCAAGCCACATTGCACCTAAAAATTTTACTTCTCGTGCAGGTCCCTGCACTTTATCATCATTTATTGCCCATCCTCTGCTACGCATGTACTTTATAAGTTCATCTAATACCTCAGCTAGCTTCTCTTCATTGTCTCCAGTTAGTAGGATGTCATCTACATAATGGAAATACGTAATTCTCTCCAGTGTTTTACAGTTAGCTAAATCCCTAGCTACTAAACCATGGCATAGAGTCGGACTATGGAGATAACCCTGAGGTAGGACCTGAAAAGTATACTGTCTATCTTGCCAGGTAAAAGCAAACTGGTCTTGTGACTCAGCTGCTATTGGAATGGAGAAAAAAGCATTTGCCAAATCTATAACAACATGCCAATCCCCTGCTGTTTCCATTATTTGTTCTGTGATGGTGACAATGTCAGGAACAGCAGCAGTAAGTGGTGGGGCTTTTGCATTTAGTGCACGATAGTCCACTGTCATGCCAACTCCCATCCTTTTTTTACAGGCCACACTGGAGAGTTAAATGGGCTTATGGCTGGCCGTATAATACCCACTTTAAGTAGTTCCTGAATTGTTTCTCCAATTTCTTTATGGCCTCCTGGCAGTCTGTACTGTCTACAATTAACTGGGAAATCAGGAGTAGGTATAACCAAAGGGGACCATTTAGCTTCCCCCCTCACTATCTGTTTTACAGGACTAATTTTTAAAGACCTAATTCCAAAACTAAAATTCCCCACTCAGTCTTTATAGTTTGCCCTCGTAAAATGTCTATCCCTAAAATATATTCCTCTACAGCACTGATCAACACAGGAGCTTTAAAGGGAGTACTATTTCCAATTGCAAGCCTCAACTGAACTATTTTGGCCAGAATTTCACTACCTCCATAACCTGTAACAGTTACACATTCGCCTTCAAAATTATCTGGGTTACCATGAATCAAAGTTACTTCTGCTCCTGTATCAATTAAAGCTAAAACACGCTGTACTTGTCCCTTTCTCCAGAAAATTGTCAGAGGTGTATATGGGCGTCGATCCCCCACCATTACTGCCCTTACCTCTGCTGCAGGGGACCCGCCTTCCCTTCAATCTCTAGGCTCAGGGGTTTTCCATCCCTTGCCCAGAACTGGCAACCGTTTCTCCTTTGTTTTATTATCTAAACCTTCCTTTACTGGCCACTGCTTTTGTTCTACTTCTAAAGGTGGAGCACTGGGCTTTTCTTCCTGTTGTTCACCTTTCTTCAAAATCTTACCCCACATCTCATAAAGTTTTAAAGTAGGCAAACCATGTATCTCCTGTCTAGATATCCCTGCATTTATTAAATCATACCACATTTGTTTTCTTTCAGGTCTCCAGGGACCCACTTTCTTTTTCAGCTCTCTGATTTTAGTACTACTACTACTACTTCCATACTCATACTCCTCTATCTGACCTAGTAATGATACCACTTCCCAGACTGACACTATCTGTTCTCCCCCAAGACTAGTAATCAATACACCCTTTAGAAAAGGGGGTGCTTGTTTGATTAATCTATTCTTCATCCCAGGAGTCATCTGCTGCATATCTGGTCCTTCAAAAGGTTCTGAAATATCTGCAATTAACTCATATAAAGCTGCCTGAATTCCCATTTCCCTAACAAGCTGTGTAGCTTCCCTAATATCTTTCCAAGACCTATCCTCTAAAGGTAGATCACTACGATCTTGCCATGCCACACGTATTCCACTAGCAAGCCAGTCTGTGAGAGGTCTCATGTCTTCAGAAGCCATTCCTCTAAGCACATTACGTAGTTTAGGATTTGTAGTAAGAGCCCCAAGATGCCCCACTTCTCTTTGTCTTAACTGCACAGATTCTCCTCCTTCATCCCATACTCTGAGGAGCCATGTTAGTATGCGCTCCCGGTTTCTGTCTATACTGTCTGCCTATATCTAGGAGTTCACCCTGTGTAAAATCTCGCACAGTACGTGAGGCTTTTGCATGTCCCCCTCTAGTCTGTTGTATTCTTTCTTCTATAACTGGGCGTACTTTCTTTCGTTCTTGATTACACATGGAATTATGTACTGGGGAAAAACTATTCTGTTCCTCAACTGTGCTTAATTCTTTTTCCTCTTGCTCCCATTCCTCTATCCAATCGTCATCAGTATCCTCAATATTCCCATCCCATGTTGCAGGATCCCAAGTTCCTGCAACAAGAGCACGTACTTTAGCTGTAGGAATATTGCTTGGTTTCTTTTTCTGTGTTGTCTTTCTTTTAGCTGTTATTACTCTACATGCCAAACTCTCGCATTTCTTTTGCCATGCATCACTTGTTTCTGATGTTGTTTTAAGACATTCACGTGTCCATGAATGCTCTAATTCAATCCTATTTAAAACCCTCCTCAATTCTTCTATCTCTGCCTCTAAAGTTTCTAAAGCAGTTAAAAGCATCCAACCTACCAAACCTGTAGCTTTTTGTACGCTTTCCTTTTTATCAGCTAATTTTAAACTAGCTATTGCCTCTGCAATATTTTCCGGAGACGGTTCCTACTACAGCGGGCCACATTACTGGACTAGAAAACTTAGAAAATGCCGCCGCTACAGGCTGCCATCTGCCGGCTGAATGCCAGCCTGCAATTACAGCATTGTCGCCGCCTGAAGACGATCCTTCCTTGACATTTAGATTAGAAAATTTCCATACAAACGGGGTGCGTGACATGATCACTCCAAATACCCTGCTCGCAGCCAAAATGTATTATCGACTATTTTTAAGTAACCCTTTTCAAGTTCGTTATTGGATTGGTCTACTCCGCATCCTAAATAATAACACACACGTATACACAGATACATATACACTCAGACCCTAACCACAACAGTGCCCTATGAATGACACACACACAGTTGGCTAACTTTTAGCACTTAAAAGTAAAAGAACCACACAAATGCTTTAGGTATAACACAACTTGTCACTCTCTCAGCACATCAAGAGACTTATTTACTATCGGCACGGACAACATGCGATGTTTTAAATAGACCACAGACCTAAATATTACTTTTGGTCTCCAAGAAAATATTAAAACATACAAAGACTCAGTATTCTTGACTATAGGCCATTTATTAGCCAAGAACACCTTCTTCTCGCATTGTCCCTAACTTTCGAGCGGCGCCCTCGCTCTCAGCCTTAAAACCCCGCAGCGTAGAGCTAAATGGCAAAATCTCTAGCTGCTTCAGGTGCTCTTAGAAATCTACCTTATTACTTCAATCACTCTAGATATTAAGACAAAGTATAGAAAGATGAAAACAAGTTACTTTTTATTTAAAAAGTAAATAATAAGTAATAGAAAATAAGTTCGATAGTAAAGTCTGGATAAAATAGTCTTTAAAAAGCTTACTGAAAGGAATCAGTGATGTCAAGGATGAAAGTCCCAGGCGGCGGTTGATTTAGCAAACGATGTTCATGAGAATGCTGTTAGCTGACGATCGGATGAAAACTGGTTACACGTGTCTTTGTTGTATTCTCTGACGTGGCTCTTCCGTCGTCAGTGTTTCTCTTCTCTTCTGCTTCTGACGTTGCTTAAAATGAGGCATATTTATGATAAAAGTTCCATACCGTGGTTTCACAGCACATGAATGTTCCATGCACCTGATTGGCTGGCTGTCAATATGATGGATGAATTTTGCTCCCCAGGTAATAAAGTTCTTTGAGATTGCATCAGTTCTTCCTTTCTCAGGTTGTAAATCCCCTTGATGTCCCAGATGTCCATCCGTAAAGTAATAAAGAACCTGAAATATCAGGTCATGCTTCCTTTCTTGGGCTGTAAACCCCCTTGATGTCCCAGATGTTCAATCGTAAAGTAATCAATAGCCTGAGGCTTTCTTCCTCAGGCTTTAACTGTTATATCAATGAGGTATTCAAAAGAGGATATGTCTTTTATTATAATGCCTCCTACATCTGGATTCATCTTGTTGGGTTTGAGCAAAATATAATACAGAATAAAATGCAGATTTTATACACCATAACAGAGACTTAATTGAAAAATACATTTTTTAGTTAATGCTAAGGAACCGTGCAGGATTTTTAAAGCTTTTTTTCCTTTAGAAGGTTTTTTTTTTTGGATGAATTGATTTTTTTTGTGCTTTTTTTCGCCCGCACATGAGGAAAAATAGCTGGTGTTTGGAGGTGCGCTTGGGAAAGTTATACTTGTACCTGTACGTGTACTTCTACTTGTATTTGTATTTGAACTAGCGTGGAAGAGGCAGGGCAGAAAGCAGCAGTAACTGATATCGACAGCTGTAAGTAAATAACCGTGTTGTAGCAATAGTTAATAAGTAACTGAATCAACGATTTCTTAGTTTAAACTAAGGCCGGCTGACTTCA
This sequence comes from Polypterus senegalus, assembly GCF_016835505.1. NCBI lineage: Eukaryota > Metazoa > Chordata > Cladistia > Polypteriformes > Polypteridae > Polypterus > Polypterus senegalus. The sequence continues at coordinate 152,712,485 of NC_053161.1, forward strand.
AAGCAGTAAAGGGGAAGGCTCGGCGGTGCGTATAGGTAAGCGGCCAGCGTTAAGACGCCGATCGGGCACAAGGGGCTGCAGGAGCAGATAAGATAGTAAGAAATTAACTAGCAGCAGATATTCACTAAGCAAGTTTTATTTATTTATTTATCTATCTATTTATTTATTTATTTATTTTAGATTGAACAGTTCTTAGTGGTCCGTAGGAAGTTCAGTTAAGTGGGCGACGGCGTATGGGTTTATTAATATGGAGCAATACAAATAGTGCGAGTGAACCGCTTTTATGTAAAGCATAAGAGGAGGGCAAAGTTAGAAAACCAGACAGAGAAAAGTAAAGTTAACCTCATAGAAGGACAAACAGCAAGCAGTTGAGAGGGCGACAGAAGCTGTAAAATAGCTCTAACAGTTCTATAATCTATTTTCTTTTAGTTTTACCATTTAAGTTAAACCATTTCATTTTAATTAAAAAATAGAAAAAGAAATGAAAAAGTTAAGGCAGTTTTACTAATTCTAAATCAAACTTTAACAGTAAGGTCAGTGCAATGCAGGTCCTGATGGATGTTGGACTTTTTAGATGATGGCTTGGGGGAGCCAGTCGTCCATAAGGGCTGCATCTGCAGGAGATGCCAGCTGATCGAACACCTCGAGCTCAGGGTCGCCGAACTTGGCTGGTCTGCATTGCAATATAGAGAATTGGTGGCACGGGAAGAGATTCCAGACCAGACAGGATGAGATAGGTGGGTGCACACTGTGTGGGGAAATCAACCCCATAATTGGCAGTGTCAAACCATTTTCAGGTCCTTGCGAAGTTGGATGTTGTTTCTGATGTTTCTGAGGTGGTAGGTAGGGATGTGGAGACCCCAATGGGCCTCCTGAAAACCAGTTTACAAAAAGAGAGAGGTAGTGATAGTTCTGTCAGGGGGATTGAAGCACAGGCTTGCTCCAGAGATGGAGAGTCGCACACAGTGTGTTGCCTTCCGGTTGCACAGGTGTGAGACCTCCCTGAAAGGGTGGATAGGGTCTTAGCCAGAGCAGGGGTAAATCCAGCTGTCACTGTCCATGTTAGAACAAATGACATACACAAGGGTAATCTGTCAGGTGTATGATCCAAAGTTACAGAGTTAAACTGTCTGGACATTTCAAACTAAAAGCAGCATAAATTACTTAGATAACAAAACAGATGCATCAAAGTTGTAAACCATTGGTGAAATTGGTCACAAGAAGACAGAATGTAAAATTATTGATCAAAAGAAACAAAAAATACAGAAATAGTTAGATAAGTTGCTTTCCAGTGTCTTAAAAGTTCTTTGTAAATTAGGTAGGTCCTCTATAGTTCATCATAGTTCATTTGAGCAACATGAAAATCTTAATATAAGCACTCTGTACTTTCAAAAAATGACAATTGTATCTCCCAGGACACACACTTGTTCAGTTTACAGTCAAAGCATCTGGAGCCTATTCCAACAGTATTAGGCATGAGGTGGAGATGAACCTTAGCTGTAGTGCCAGACAATCATAGGACATACTTGTTTTTTTGTTTATTGTTATTATTATTGTTTTTCTAATATTGTTCACATTACATTAAAAATTCAGTGTTTGGTTTTGCTTTGTCTGTGTTATTGTTATGAAACAGCCAGGGTTTACAGTATTTATATTTTCTTTTATGTGTTTCTACAAGTTTTTTTGTATTTTTTTCTTATTTAGAAATTTTGAATTGCGTACATTTGACTCTTGGCTATATTTCTTGTACTCCCTCTGTGAGTGGAACACCAAGAGGCCGGGCCATCATGGCCTCACTTCTAAGGGACTGCCCTCCGCCTTTATATTTTGACGAAAGAGACGGATTCCCTCAAAATATCATTGCAGGTTTCAATTGTAGTATTGTGTAGCTTCTTATGGTTTTTTGGATTTTTTAATGGATTCAAATTTCTGAATTATGAATCTGTACTAGTTTGTCTTGGGCTGCTCTATTAGGCATATCAATTTTTGAGCTTCTTTTGTTTATTGAAATATTTGTTTTCAATTATAAAGATTCTTTGTTGGACTTGTTTCTCAAGTCAGTGGTTTCTTCTTCTTCAAGGGACATTCTTGTATACTTTGGAACATATAAAGTACTTGCATTTTGGAGCTGTGCAAGCCTGCCTGTGGAGCCTGGGGTCTGGCTGCTCTGGGTGAGGCCTATATCTAGGCAGGCTAGTGAAGATCCTGACATAATCTCTTAATGTTTTTGAAGGTGTGAATGAAAATGTAATTGCTTGCAAGCTACTAAGAATTAAAAGCTGTTTTATTATAACAGCCAGATTTTTCATACTGGTGTCTGTCATAAGATAAGGTGAAGTAAGCTGAGCTTGGCTAACTTTCTTTAAAGGAACATGTCCGTTAGACACAGACCTTTCCTTCTTTGGGGCCCCTCTTCTTGAACTCTTACACAGGAAAAGAAATGGTTGGTCGATTTGAGGAAATGGTTAGATGCTGTTTAATAAGTAAGGGGGAGGGAGGGAAATGAATATAAAAAGCCAACTGAAACCGGAAAATTTTGTTCTTCTGCTTTGCAAAGCATGAATCCATGTACTCATCTGTGACTGAATAAAGACTGATTGATTGAACTATTACTATCTTCCTCGGGGGTTACTTCCACAAAAGCCATCACCATGTTTGTATTACCTCATCGCAACAGTTATATTTGTGTAATATTTTCTTATTTTATTTTGTTTTTCTTTATTATTATTTTTTTAATTTTATTACAATCCATACAAAGCAATCAAGTTTTTACAAAAAGAAGAATTAGTTAAGAACAGATCGATCCCCACCCTGAGAGAGAGAGCAAGCCAAACGGTGTAAAATTTAAGGCTTGTAAAATACCTAAATTAATAAATTCTCTGTGCTTTATAAACTTATTTTAAAATATTACTGATTAGATCCTGCCATGTTTTGAAAAAAGTCTGCACAGATCCTCTAACTGAGTATTTGATTTTTTCCAATTTCAAATAATATAACACATCAGTTTCCCACTGACTTAAAAGAGGAGAGTTTGGGTTCTTCCAGTTTATCAGAATAAGTCTGCGTGCCAACAGTGTAGTGAATGCAATCACAATTTGTTTGTCTTTCTCCACTTTAAGACCCTCTGGAAGAACCCCAAACACAGCTGTTAATGGGTTAGGAGGGATTGTGAGTCCAAGGCTGTCTGAGAGGTAATTAAAAATTTTTGTCCAGAATAATGTTAATTTGGTGCAGGCCCAGAACATGTGACCAGTGAGGCTGGGGCTTGGCTGCAACGTTCGCAGGTTGGATCATGCCCTGGAAACATTTTGAGAGTTTTAGTCAGACAGATGTGCTCGATATATAATTTTGAGTTGTATAATTGTATGCTTTGCGCATATGGAGCTCGAGTGAATTCTCTGCATTGCTACTTTCCACTCCTTTTCTGATATATTAATTGAGAGATCATTTTCCCAGTGTCCTCTTGGATCTTTGAAAGGAAGGGATTGTAAAATGATTTTATATATTGTAGAGATGGAGTCTAACTCCTTGAAATTGAGCAATATTTTTCCAGCGTGGATGAGGGTGCAAGATGAGGAAAATCTGGAAGGTTCTGTTTAACAAAGTTCCTGATTTGAAGATAGTGAAAGAAATTGTAGCTGGAATGTTAAATTTGGAATGTAATTGTTCATAGGATGCAAAGACGTTGTCTATATAAAGATCTCTAAGCAAGTTAATTCCAAATTTTTCCAGATATTAAAACTGCATATGTTTGTGAAGGTTGAAAGAGGTGGTTCTCTTGCAGGGTGCCACAGATAGAAGCTTCTCTGTCTTAAAATGCTTTCTACGTTGGTTCCAGATTCTAAGTGAGTGGAGCACAATTGGGTTATTAGTGTATTGCCGATAACGTGTGTTTATTGGAGCACAGAGCAAGGAATACAAGGAAGTACTGCAGGATTTTACTTCTATTGCGGTCCATGCCTGTGTATGTTCTTCTATTTGTGTCCAGGTTCTTATCGACTGTATATTTGCGCCCAGTAATAAAACTGGAAGTTAGGTAGAGCCATGCCGCCTTCTGCCTTTTGTCTTTGTAGGGTCGCTCTTTGATGCGTGGATGTTTTGAATTCCAAATAAATGAGGTTATTGTTGAATCTAATTGCTTAAAGAATGATTTATTAATGTATATTGGATGTTTTGAAATAAAAAGGAGCTTAGGAAGAATATTCATCTTAACAGTGTTAATTCTTCCAGCTAGTGTGAGATGAAGGGTTGACCATCTATGCAAGTCTTGTTTAATTTTTTCCATGCAGACGCGAAATTTTGTTGATAAAGAGCTTTATGTTTACTTGTGATGTTTACCCCTAGGTATTTAAACTGTTCTGCAATGATAAAAGGTAGGGTGTCTAATCTAATATTATATGCTTGAGAATTCACTGGAAAGAGTACACTTTTATTCAGATTAATTCTGAGACCAGAGATCTTTTGAAATTCTGTGAGTGCTGCTAAGACTGCAGGCACAGAATTTTCTGGGTCCATATATACAGTACCATGTCATCTGCATATAATGAGATTTTCTGTTCCAGTCCTTCTCTGCTAATCCCCTTTATCTGATCAGTATTTCGACAATGTATTGCCAGTGGTTCAATGGCAATTGCAAACAGCAGCGGTGACAAGGGCATCCTTGTCTTGTGCCACGCTCTAGTTTAAAGTAGTCTGAGCAAATGTTATTGATGCAAACTGAAGCTTCTGGGTTAGTATACAGTAATTTAATCCATGCACAAATGTTCGGGCCAAACCCAAACTTCTCCAAAATAGTAAAAGGTATTTCCATTCAATCATGTCGAATGCTTTTTCTGCATCCAATGATAATAATATTTCTGGGGTGTTTGATTTAGTTGGTGAGTATATTACATTAAACAGGCGTCCAGATTTGAAGATAAGTGTCGGCCCCTAATAAATCCAGTTTGGTCTTGTGATATTACGAGGGGAGCACTTTCTCCATCCTTCTAGCTATGATTTTAGAGAGTATTTTAACGTCGTTATTCAGAAGTGAAATTGGTCTGTATGATGCACATTGTAATAAGTCCTTATTTTGTTTTGGAAAGACCAGTGATTAGTGCTTGGCAAAGGTTTGTGGAAGAGATTGGTTATCTCTGGCTTCTGTAAATGTTGCTAATAGGAGGGAGCTAGCTGAGCGGAGAATTTCTTGTAAAACTCTGCAGGGTAGCCATCAGGGCCTGCTGCTTTTCCACCTTGGAGTGACTTTATAGCATCTAGTAATTCTGATAATGACAGAGGTTTATCAAGTTCCTCCACACTAAAAGCGTCAATTTGTGGTATCTGTAATGTATCCAGAAATGCATTAGATTGTATATTGTCTTCTTTAAACTCAGTAGTATATAGGGATTTATAGTAGTCTCTGAAAGTGTGCATTATATTTTTGTGTTGATGATTTTATCTCCGTTCGTGTTAGTGATTACCGAGATTGCGCTATGCATCTTGCTTGTGAATTTGTTGCCTAAAAGCTTATTAGCTTTCTCCATGTTCATATAATGATGTCTGGATTTGTAAATTAGTTGTTCAGTTTCTTTAGTTGTCAAGAGGTTTAATTCTGAATGTAGAGCCTGCCTCCTCTTATGTAGAGTCTCGCTTGGTAGTCTGGCATGTTCTTCATCTATTTTAGTAATTTCGCTTTTATCTCTGCTACTTTCTTCGCTTCGGATTTATTTCTGTGGGAAAGATATGAGATAATCTGTCCTCTTAAGAAGGCCTTAAGAGTTTCCCAGAGTATTCCTGCAGAGATCTCGGGGATGTATTTGTCTCTAGAAAGAATTTGATTTGTTTGGATATAAATTCAGTACAATTCTCGTCAGCTAATAGAAGGGGGTTGAGGCGCCATCTGTGGGGTGAGTGTGTGGGGCTTAGTAATTTCAGCTCCAAAATCATAGGTGCATGGTCTGAAATAACAATAGCATCGTATTTACAAGATTTAATCTTAGGCAAGAAGTTATTATCTATAAAGAAGTAATCAATCCTTGAATAGCAATGATGTACTGGTGAGTAGAAAGAATATGTTCTTGAATTTGGGTTTAAAAACCTCCAGGGATCTGATAAGTTGTGATCAGTTATAAACTTTGTAATTATCTTTGCGGTGTTAGTTGCCGTTCCCCCTGTGGAGGAAGTCTTATCTAAAAGTGGATTTAAACACAATTAAAGTCCCCAGCCATTATAACTTTATGAGTGTTCAGATTGGGAATGGATGCAAATAAATTTTGTATAAATTCCTTATCATCAACATTAGGTGCATAAACATTTATCAAAATCATTTTACAGTTAGATAAGTCTCCCATGACCATTACATATCTCCCTTCAGGATCCAATACTACATCTAATGCTACAAATGGTACTGTTCTATGTATGAGAATTCCCACCCCTCTAGTTTTCTTCGTAAAACTAGAATGATCCTTGCTTAGTAAGTGGGTTTCCTGTAAAAATACTATTTTAGCATTTAAACCTGTTAGCTGAGAAAGTACTTTCTTTCTCTTTAATTCGTGATTCAGGCCTTTAACATTCCAGCTTACGAAGTTAACTGTCCCATCATGGAGACACTGATTCTGAGTTTTTGATGTCATTTTATAGTCTTAACTGGAAGTGAGATAGTTTAGGTCTTAATTTCCTATTTCCCCAAGAGTTGTTGCCATGCAGCTTATTATTACGTTGATAGTTATAATTATAAAGATTGAGAGGATAGATTAGATATAGATCAAGCCTGCTCTCTTTTTCCCCCCTTAAACCCCCACCCTCCCTTTTTGCCTCCCCAAGAGAGGCTAAAACCCACTTCACGCAGTCCCAGTTCTCTGACATACCCAGAGACAGAGCACGTCCAAAGCACAACAGGCCCCCATGCAGTGGCGCTTTATGGTTAAAAGATAGAGATATCTGTTACCAATATAGTCTTTAAAAGTGAAAAAAAAAGAGAGAAAAAAAAAAAGAATTTTGCACTTAAAATATATATATAGTCTTCAGCAATTTTAGTGCATTAAGATGATACCCCCAGATAATAAACCCGGGTGATGGTGTTAAAGATGTGTCCAAAATAAGCATAACAAGTCTTAATGCAGTAATAGCAATAACAGTAAACCAAGGGTATGATATTGAACAGTCTCGTTTATGGTACACATGAAATAATTAGAAAAGAAAAGGAGGAAAAAGTAATTAAGCACAATAAAACATAAACTGATAGCGCCCTAGTAATACTAAGTAAAAATAAGAATATATGAGAATATATGCTGATAAAAAACGTATTTTAAAATGAATAGATCAGACAGTAGATTATTAATCCTAGCTTTATCATTTATCATTTACCGCCATGACTCACTATTATGTATCAGAATAGTCCCAGGATCAGCTTTCTTAATTCATTTTCTGCTTCTTCCTTGCTAGCGAAGACATAGAAATGACCTTGCCATTCCACTTTCAGTTTTGCCGGATACAGGAGGCTGTATTTGACACTGGCTTGCCGTAGCGCTGTTTAATATTATAGAAAGCTGCGTGTTTAATAGCTGTTGCTGGAGAGAAGTCAGGGAAGATACGAATGTGGTTATTTTCATATATAATATCTTCCTTGTTTCTGAGGAGTGCCATCACCTCTAGCTTAAATGATAATCTTTCAAAACAAACTATAAAAGATCTTGATCGGGGTCTGACGGTGTTTGATCCGCGTACGTGGTAAGCCGCTGCTATCTCAGATTCTGCTTTAAAGTCGCCCCCGATTATTTTAGAAAAAAGTTCAGCTGCGAATTTCACAGGGTTTGAACTTTCTCATTCTCCGGCAGACCTTCAATTCTGACATTATACCTTCTACTCCCATCTTCTTGTTTTTCTTTATTATTTTCATAATATACTGTATGTACAGTGTCAGGGATGCCAGGGGCCATTACCCGGCCGGGACGTCATGAGGGACTGGATGTGGGTCTGCACCCACACTGGATCACGTGGGGGTTGCCTTCCTGGTTGCTCTGGGGGCCACGGATACAGGGCATGGAAGCTCCACCCTGTAGGGGCCCGTGGTCACCGCCAGGAGGCGCCCCAATGCCTTGGGGACCTGTTACCCCAGCACTTCTGCCACACCAGGAAGTGCTGGAGGGATGACTTTGGAGGATACCCGGAGAGCTGCCGGGAGAACAGCTGACACTTCTGCCATGCTGGGGCGTGGCCAAAGGGGGAGTGTCGGAAGCACCTGGAGCTCATCCGGGTCATGTATAAAAGGGGCCGTCTCCATTCATTCGAGGCTGGAGTCGGGAGGATGAAGGACGAAGCAAGAGAGGAGAGTGGAGGCGGACCGAAAAGAAGGCATTGTGGCCAGGACTGAGATTGTTGGGGTATTGTGCACATTTGACTGGATCTGAGTGACCATTGTATAATAATTGTAAAATAAACGTGTGGTGGTATTTTAACAACATATCCGCCTGTCTGTGTCCGGGTCGGCTCCAGAACAGTAGTTTATTTAGTTATCGGCCCTATTTCCTATATGTGGAGCCTACGTAGGCAGGGCCATCGACTCATACAGCTGGAGTATTGGCCAAGGTAATATTGAATAGGAACTTCCTCATAAATTATGCTGGAGCTTTGGCAATGTGTTTTTCTATTTGATTCCTGTTTTTTTTCCATTTGCTGAATACCTTCTTGGATTCCCTGATTTTGACCCCAGGCTCTTCAATCAAGTCTTGGCTCTGGGTACTGATTTTAAAATTGTTTCTATAGATTTTCATCTTGCATCTTTTTCATGTCTTTCCTTTTGTGTTACATTTTTTAAATTCTTCGATGCATTTCTTTTTACATATTTAAAAACAAAACAAAACTTTGCTTCATTTTCTTGGGCCAGAGGTTCTTCATGGGTTCTCTCTCTCGCTCCCTTTGATGCTTGAGACTTAAAAGCATTTGCCCTATTGTGGAGCCAGGGCCCAGGCCTCCTAGGATAGTGAGACCTAATAGTTTGCTGCAGACCTGTGGAGTTAATCACAGGTTTGGCTTAAGGCTTTTGAGGCCATTTGATTGACTGCTGGATGACTTCCATCTTGGGATGAAAGTCCATCTTAACCTGAAGTAAAACAGTTCTCACAAGAAAAAAGGAATTCTTTCTTTCCTATAGGCAAACTGTAGTTTTGTAGTATTGCTGATGCAGATGTAATTTCCTTATGCCACATGATTCAGTTCCCCACATTTGCACAAAGAGTGCTTGGGCCAGGGTTCAAACCCATCTATTATACTGTATGTTTGTTTATGGAGTATTCAGTAAAAGCACAACTCAATTAAAAGATTGTGTTAATGCAAATACAGAATTTTTTTAAGTCAGGGCACAACATATTTCATTTTAATATTCATTTTCACAGGTCTCTTCTTGGTTTCCTTACATCTACTGAACATATTATAGTAGAATTTTGGGTATGAATCCAGGCCCTGGCCGTACCTTTGTGGAATTTGCAAGTTGTGATATTCCAAAGGGGCTTTCCAGTGTTCCTGCCACAGAGCTGTGCATTTGGGTGAACTGTAAACTCCACATTAGTATGGAATGAGTGAAGTGTGTTGCTTCTTGCCTTGTGCCAGATGCTGCTGTATTAATCTCTAGTTATTCTCAATTGGATATGTATATTTGAAAGTGGATAAGTATATGAGCTTCTTAAAAGCTTTGCAACAAAAAAGTAGTTACACTACTTGAGAAAAGCAATACATGGTCCTTAGGAAGATTTTCAAAGTAATACTCTTTATGTGGCCTGTCTCCAGGATCTACAATGTTTTTGATCAGCAGGGCTGAGGTTATAATTTTTTTTAGAAGTAAAATTATTTAGTATTGTTTCCTGCCTTGCACATAATTGTACAAACTAGGATAATCTCAAATTACACAAGTACAAAAATAGGTATATGGAAAGGTAACATTTTGCTAAAGTAAAAATATGACTTACATTTCTAGGCCTGCTTTTTCAACCTGATGGCATCCCTCACCTCTGGTGTCCACCATTGGGTTCTTGGGTTGCCTCCTTGAGAGGCACCCATGGCCTTCAGGCTTCAACTCTCTGCAGCTGCTTCCGCAATGGAGGCTTTGAACAAGGCCCATTCAGACTCTATGTCCATAGCCTCTCCTCTGGATGTGTAAAAAGCTCTTTCTGAAGTTGGAGTTCAAAGTCTTCTGGGCAGTGAAGTTGGGACGAGACGTTCAATCAGAGCTACCTTATGTTTGAACATGGTATTTGTTATGGACAAACCATGCCTAGCACAGAGGTTCAATAACAAAACACTACTCAAGTTTAGATATTGGGAGGCTGTTCCTCCATATCACGCCTCTTCAGTTGTCTACATTGTTATGCACTTAAGAGCTGAAGTCATCCAGTAGAACTATGGTGTCCCTAACTGGGCCCCTTTCCAGGATTCCCTCCAGGCACTCCAAGTAGACCTGGTACTCCAAACTGACTTTTGGTACATAAGCACATATAACCATTAGAGTCCCCCAGTCTGCGACCTACATCCCCACAGAAGCAGCCCTCTCTTTCTCTGAGGTGAACTCCAACATGGCATCAAAGAAGCAGGGGTTCAATAATAAGCCCACTCCTGCCTGACACCTTTCCTCAAAGGCAACTCCAGAGTAAAGGAGAGTCTAGTATCTTTGAAGGGTTTTGGTTCCAGAACCAAGTGAGTGGGTGGACATGACTCCAACTATATCTAGTTGGTAGCTCTCCACCTCACCCATCAACTCTGACTCCTTCCCCCGAAGAGAGGTGAAATTTCACATCCCAACAGTCAGTTTATATGTCTGTGTTCCAGTCTGCCAAGACCTCTGCGTTTGACTGCTGCCTCTATTCCTCCTGCAGGTATTGGGCCCATAGGAGGGCAGTCCCACATTGTGTTTCTGGGCTGTGCCTGGCTGGGCCCCATGGCAGGTTCTGTCACCACCAGGTGTTCATTTCCGGGCCCTCCTCCCAGGCCTGGCTCCTTGGAGGTGGCCATGGTAACCCCATACTGGACATGGTTCTCTTTTTAAATTTGTACCTTTGCTTCATTAGGGGCTTTGGATTGCTCTTTGTCTGACCACTCACCTGTGATCAATTTGCTGTAGAAGGCCCAATCAGGAGCTACTGCTCCGGAAAACATAGCTACTAGGTTCACAGGGGTAAAAAAACCTCTGCACCATGATATGGTGCCAATTTCCAGATTCACATGTCAAACTTTAATGACAACAAGGAAGCAAGAAGATACAGAAGACCACAGAGCTCTGAAAAGACCAGGATGTACTGTGGCAAATGTAGCATCCATGTGTGCTTTTTGCCAAGCAGAAGCCGTTTCAAAACAACTCATCCCAAAGAGATTCAGCTGATCCATACCTCTGTAAGAAGAACCTACCAGCTCAGAGTGGTAGCAGTATTTTGCAGGACATGAAACATCAGACCATTCACCATTATCTAAATTGTACCTTTTATTTCAAAACAAAACAATTCAATGTTTACAAAGTTTGCATTGTATGTTTATTGGTCTAACAGAGGCAACGCGTGCTGAAAACTATAATATAAATGCATTAAACTCATTTTTTAATTTTTTTTTATTATAGAAAAAAATCATGAATTAATGAATCATGGTATGCCCAGTTGTGTATAATGTTGAGATTAAACAAATTTATTGAATGAACAAAAGGGAACAGGCGTTTCATTATTAAAGAATTTTTGTTCTTTCTCGGTAATGATGTTTACTGTGGTCGACATGAAATAAAAACGGCCGATTTTTTTTATAGTTATTTTTTCTAGATGACAGAAGAGGATGAGTAAGGCTAACCTGCAAAAGAAATGTCAGTCAGTGGAGATAATTCATAAATGAAGGGGTTAATCCATTTGTAGGTAAATCAGGAAATAATTCTTTCCAGGACGCAAACAGATTAATCTATACAGGACCATTAGATAAGCAATGCAATAATTAACATATCCGCACAAATAGAGGGCGCTGTTTCATTCTTTGTTGGTCCGTCAATCGTCTTTGAGCGGCACATGTAGATATCTATGATAGCGATGAGATGGAACGGAAATGAACGTGGGGCCTCGTGTGTGTTGCTGTTGGGTAGCGACGGAGGCGCGGATATTGAACTGGGGCTGGACCGGCTATCGTCCAGCGTCTGTTAGTCTCGTGTCCGTGTCCTCTTAAGGCCGATGTGAATAAAGCATAGCTACACAGAGGAAAGAGGTACGTAATTTTTGGATAAAAGAGTGCGGGGAGAGAGAAGAAAAGGGACAAGAGAGCCACAGCGGACAACAAGCTGCTTGTGTTTACTTTTTTGTTTTTGAACCAGAGTCCGTGAAGGTAAGCATGTCCCCAAGGAGCGTCATATAGTCTTACGTGTTTCCTTTTAAGCGCACCGATCTGCATTTATTACTAAATAATTACTAACAACACACAAAATGATATATATAAATTCAAGATTTATTTAGTGTCGTGAGAAGTTAAGCAAAATGACCCCTTTTATTGGCTAACTAGAAAGATTGCAATGTGCAAGCTTTTGAGGCCACTCCGGCTCCTTCAGGCAAGATGTAATTAAATACAATTGCAAATTGCAAACTGCCTGAAGAAGGGTCCTGAGTTGCCTTGAAAGCTTGCATATTGTAATCTTTCTAGTTATCCAATAAAAGGGATCATTTGCCTTAACTTCTCACTAAATTCATAATGGCTAACATGGTACAACACTCTAGTACTAATATTTTATTTAACTAAAAAAAATGTTTAAAAGAGCAAAAAAGGAATTTTTAAAAGGCAATCCCAATTAAACAAATCACAAAACAAACAAAATTAATGAAACGGACACCAGCCAAGCAAGCCCAACGAACCGCTGGTGAATCCTTTCTTCTGAGCTACAAATCAAACCCAAGGGAGGACCCAGCAGGATTGACAGTCAGGGTGGCCCCAACTCCTAGGGCTTTATTTACGAAGTGCATGCAAAGGCCAAACACCTAAAGGGAAAATATGTCAAATAACAAACAAAGCTCCCCGGAATACCATAACATGCAAAATAATTAAAAATTAAGAAAAACGGTAATTAAAGAATCCTGGTTGTAACACAACATGTTTATTGTGCCTGTGATTTTAAGTGTGGAGTAAAACTTTCTACCATTTGTGGCAAGTTTACCCTTAAGTTTCTAACTGTGTCCCAGTGTTGTTGTTGAACTCACTTTAAAGTAACAGCTGGGATCCACTGTATTAATTCCCTTCATAACTTTAAACCCATCTCTTTCATTACCCCCTCAAAACTCAAACCTCTCAGTCACATATTCTACTGTTCTCTGGGCTTTCCCTAGTATTGCTATGAGTGCTTTTTTTTTTTTTTTTGGTAATACACGTGACAGATGCTCTGTTTCTAACATGTTGCAGTACAGTTGTATGTTCTGCCAGCAGATGCAAAAATGACAAACTGGGAGAGAAGTGTTTGTACAGAGCTAAACCAGTCGTTACCAGAAACATACCTAGTGCCAATGCCTAAAACAATTTGAAACCCTAAGACAACAGAATAGTACCTAATTGTAACTTGGATGAACTCAGAAATGCACACAATTTGGTTCAATTGAATCTGCAATCTTGAACAATTAGAAAAGTGACCTTTATACAGTCCCATGTTACACGTCCTGCACTTTCAGTTTGTCATACTATGGTAACATGGTAGCAACTGCTAACAAACTATTCACAAAATGGTGGTGAACACAAAATCAAGGATGGTTTCATTAGAAAAGGAAATATTTCAACATTCACAAAGCAATTTTTAAAAATGAGAATGAATAAAGCAATTTGGGCTCCGAAAAAAACATGTAATGGTAACCTCAAAAAATGGATACTTTATTAATCCCAAGGGGAAATTCACATAATCCAGCAGCAGTATACTGATACAAAGAAACAATATTAAATTAAAGAGTAATAAAAATGCATGTAAAAACAGACAATAACTTTGAATAATGTTAGCAAACAGCAATAAGAAATATCAAAGCAATGTAAACAAAATCAGATTATAACTCCACATTAGAAAAATATAGATGAGAACTTGCCATTCAGCCTAACAAAGCCTGTCAGCCTTATCAACTTAATTCCTCCAAAATAATATCAAGTACCCAAAGTCCTTGGTACCTTATTCCATAGGTCTATGACCCTCTTTTTTGAAGAAAAACCTCCTAATGTTTGTGTGAAATTTATATTAAACAAATTTCTAGATATGTCCCTGTATTCTTGATTAACTCAGTTTATAATAACAGTCTTGATCCACTGGACTAATTCCCTTCATGATTTTAAACACTTCAGTCATGTCACCTCTAAATCCTCTTTTGTTTAAACTGTAAAGGCTCAGCTCTTTTAATCTTTCCTCATAATTCATCCCCTGTAGCCCTGGAATCAGCCTAGTCGCTCATCTCTAGACCTTTTCTAGTCCTGCTATGTCCTTTTTGTAGCCTGGAGACCAAAATTGCAACCAGTACTACAGATGAGGCATCACCAGTGTGTTATAAAGCTTGAGCAGAACCTCCTGTGACTTGTACTCCACATATCAAGGTGCTATATAACCTGACATTCTGTTAGCCTTCTTAATGGCTTCTGAACATTGTCTGGGAGTCGATAGCTTAGAGTCCAATATGACTCCTAAATCCTTCTCATAAGGTGTACTCTCAATTTTCAGACCTCCCATTGTGTACTCAAACCTAACATTTGTACTTCCTATATGTAATGCTTTACATTTACTGACATTAAATTTAATCTGCCACAAATCTGCCAAAGTCTGTATGCTGTCCAAGTCCTTTTATAATGATATAATGGATTCAAAATTATCTGCCAATCCACCTATCTTGGTATCATCTGCAAACTTAACCAGCTTTTAATTATACATAAATGATTTGGATATAAATATGTGATTATTATATTAATTAATGATCATTTGATTATATTACTTAATATGTGATATATATATATATATATATATATATATATATATATATATATATATACACACTCACCTAAAGGATTATTAGGAACACCATACTAATACGGTGTTTGACCCCCTTTCGCCTTCAGAACTGCCTTAATTCTACGTGACATTGATTCAACAAGGTGCTGAAAGCATTCTTTAGAAATGTTGGCCCATATTGATAGGATAGCATCTTGCAGTTGATGGAGATTTATGGGATGCACATCCAGGGCACGAAGTTCCCGTTCCACCACATCCCAAAGATGCTCTATTGGGTTGAGATCTGGTGACTGTGGGGGCCATTTTAGTACAGTGAACTCATTGTCATGTTCAAGAAACCAATTTGAAATGATTTGAGCTTTGTGACATGGTGCATTATCCTGCAGGAAGTAGCCATCAGAGGATGGGTACATGGTGGTCATGAAGGGATGGACATGGTCAGAAACAATGCTTAGGTAGCCCGTGGCATTTAAACGATGCCCAGTTGGCACTAAGGGGCCTAAAGTGTGCCAAGAAAACATCCCCCACACCATTACACCACCAGCCTGCACAGTGGTAACAAGGCATGATGGATCCATGTTCTCATTCTGTTTACGCCAAATTCTGACTCTACCATTTGAATGTCTCAACAGAAATCGAGACTCATCAGACCAGGCAACATTTTTCCAGTCTTCAACTGTCCAATTTTGGTGAGCTCATGCAAATTGTAGCCTCTTTTTCCTATTCGTAGTGGAGATGAGTAGTACCCGGTGGGGTCTTCTGCTGTTGTAGCCCACCCGCCTCAAGGTTGTGTGTGTTGTGGCTTCACAAATGCTTTGCTGCATACCTCGGTTGTAATGAGTGGTTATTTCAGTCAAAGTTGCTCTTCTATCAGCTTGAATCAGTCGCCCATTCTCCTCTGACCTCTAGCATCAACAAGGCATTTTCCACAGGACTGCCGATACTGGATGTTTTTCCCTTTTCACACCATTCTTTGTAAACCCTAGAAATGGTTGTGCGTGAAAATCCCAGTAACTGAGCAGATTGTGAAATACTCAGACCGGCCCGTCTGGCACCAACAACCATGCCACGCTCAAAATTGCTTAAATCACCTTTCTTTCCCATTCTGACATTCAGTTTGGAGTTCAGGAGATTGTCTTGACCAGGACCACACACTTAAATGCATTGAAGCAACTGCCATGTGATTGGTTGATTAGATAATTGCATATATATATGCTGAAGACTGTTTTGTGCTTGGTCACTAGACATAAACTAATAATGAGTTTATGTGCTTATGCTCATGTAGAGTATCTGTCAAAGTTTTCACTTTGTTTAGAAAAAAGTGAAACACACAGGCAATCACTTATTTTGAGTGCTGTTTTAAAAGTGTTTTACCCTCTTCTCTTAACAGAGGAAAACTGGAAGCTGCCATATTTTTCGGCACCTAGGTGTACAAAATGGAAATTGACCAGGAGCCACAAGAGAAGGGACATAATGGTGAAGACAAGTGGTCTGAAGACAAAACTGAAAATGAAGAGGAAGAGGAGGATGACTTCATAGGGCAAAGGGAACCTTCTTTTTTTGAAAAAAGGATTGTGAAGATTAAGGAAGAAGACAGTGAATGGGAATCTGTTTACCATCACAAAGAGCGAGAGGGTCATAAATGGAAGGCAGTACACATTAAAGAAGATCCGGATCAAAAGTATAATGGAACTGACAGGCTGACAAATGAAAGTGTCAAGGAAGAAACCTTTAAACCGGAGTCTGCCTTTCATTATATGCATCCAAATGAGGATGTAACCGGATTGGGCTCCACTGTGAGCAGACCCTGCATGTTACAGGATCATTCTGTCCACGTGAAGTCAGAGTCATTAGAATCAAATACAAAGAGCGATGAGAAAGCATCATGTTTGAGTCATTCTGAAGAAGGTAGGTGCTAAAATAGGGGAAAAAAGGCTTCAAGTTGATTGCTATTTGCATAATGTAATTAATTTGTAATTGGGATTTAGTTTAGGTACACTCCTTTCTGTAAGTTATTTTATTTTGTACATCCTTTCACATGTGGATAGTGCCTCTTCACGATGTAACATGAAGCTTTACTCTTCAAAGTATTTTCTTACAGGGCACACTTCAGAACACCTGGTTAGCATACTGAATCAAGCTTATGGGTAGAATACAGTTACAAACTTGGCAAATGGCATAATATGCACACACATACAAATAGATTACCTTGTTTTGCAGTGTGTTCACATTAATTTCAAATAGTTGACAAGAAAGAATACTAAAAACTACTAATTATTATTATTATTGGGAAGTTGACAATGAGAGAGAGTGAGAGAGAGCCTCCAGTCAGCAGGATCATGGTTGGATATAATGCAAAGTCATAGACAAAGATGCACATAGTCACAGATCTGGAGCCCACAGTCAACTGGCCATTTCCTCCACCGGGACAATCTACCACAACTTTGTGCTTGGATGTCTAATAAAATGACAGAAATCCCATCATTGTTTGTTTTTACTTAAAGACTTTGCAAAGGGCAGATAAACAGCTTGGAAGCAGAACAGTGGCTCCAGGTGCCACAGCTTGTTACTGACAAAAAGAGAAACAGAACAGAGAGAGATCAATAACATTTTATAGTTACTAATATTTTTATAGAAACTAACTTGTTTTAAATTTGGCTTGCAATAATTGTGGTTACTCTGCTTGTAATGGATGTGGCTGAGATTTATTCTTTCAGGTTAAAGAGTTTCAAGTACAGGATAGAATAGAATAGCAAGATAAAAGTATTTTTGGAGCACAGCACTGATTACCTTAAGAGTCATGGATAGGAATTTGGCTTTCTATTATTCCCTTATCCCAGCTGTGCACATAAAGAATCGGTGCCTGAATGGCCACATAGAGTATTCTTAACTGAAGATCTCGTTCTAAAATGATCTGTCTTTCTAAAATATGTTTTAAACCAGCCATGCTTACCTGTCTTTGCTCAGGAAATTTCGTAAGAGAAAGGGCCCTAGTTATAGTCCAATCAGTTAATTGGATATGAAAAGTACTATGCAACTAAGTACTTTTCTATATACAATATTTGTGTGTGTGTGTGTATAGAATATATATGCCACAAGGGGGGCACCATGGAGCCCCAAACCACCGACACAGCAGTATGGTGTATGGTGTTTGAATAAAACCATGGATTTTTATTCCACCAGGCACCTCTCTTTACCAGTAATCAGCCACTAATACAAGCAAAATAAAGCAATAATAAAACATGTTTTCCTCCTCCTCTCCTCCGCTGAGTGTTGTCCACTGTCTCCCAACTCTCATGTGTGGCAGCAGGCT
Organism: Polypterus senegalus; assembly: GCF_016835505.1. Lineage (NCBI taxonomy): Eukaryota > Metazoa > Chordata > Cladistia > Polypteriformes > Polypteridae > Polypterus > Polypterus senegalus. The sequence goes on from NC_053161.1 coordinate 152,730,748, forward strand.
CCTTTTTAAGCCAGACCTGGGAATGCTTCTAATGCCATGCTGTAGCTTCCTGGAAGCACGTCTGGGACATGGAGAAAGTAGGGAGGTCCTCCTGTGACATCGCCCCTTCTCAATCCTCAGGGGCCCCAACAGAGCAGCACTTCTGGACTCCATCTCCCAAGCACCCCTGCGGGTGTCCCTTCTGTATTCTCATACAAGGACCACTGCCACCTGGCTTATGGGGATGGAATCACTCCAAATCCTAGGCTTTTGTCAGTCCATCTGCTATAGTCTACTGGCCAGGTACGCGATTTATTTCCTTGTCCCTCTGGCCAGTTTGCTTGCAACATTGCGCTGGGGACCTGTCCGAGTAATTAGATATCCTCCAATCCAGCCGGGATGCCCTTTCGCCTCCTACTGTGTATATGTGTTTATCTATCTCTCTCTCTCTCTCTAGATAGATATATCTGTATCTATCTATATCTATATATCTATATCTATCTATATATCTGTGTCTATATATATATATATATATATATATATATATATATCTATATCTATATATCTCTATATCTATTCTTATATAATACACTACCGTGGCTGCCCATTTGTCTATCCATTTGACCTATTGACCTGAAATTTGGTACACCTATTCTACGTGACCTCTGCGTTCAGCTATCGGGGTAATGATTTATTACTCTTTTTATTTTTATTATATTTTATTGTAGAATCAGCTCTTGGTAGCAAGCAGCAGGGCATCAATCGCATCAACCTCTGAGCAAATGAATGCTAAATGTACAGAGAAAGAGTATGAAAACCATAAGCCAAGTGTATTCACTGCACATAATCGTGCAGTATGTCGTTACCGGTATGTGTAAACTAGCCATCCCCCGTGGCTCCACCCACATAGTAGTGAAACAGGACAGACTTTAAAAATCAATAAACAAACAGGTATCACTGGCCAAGTGGAAGTAAGGTCCGCTCCAAAACGTGGCCTGTCAATTAAATATCAAAGTTAACCCATGTTGGGTTTGTGCTTACTGTTTACATTTTAACAAATAGGTTCACAGCGAGACACGATGAACAATGGCAAAGATGACCATCCAAAGAAAATTCTAGTATTGCTGTTTGCAAACAGTTTAAACTAAATTGATAGAATTTGTGCAATGGATACAAACGGATAAAGAAAACAGTATTAACAAATATTGTGGTGTAAAAAAAACTTTTTCAATAGCTTATGGAGGTGTGTAGGATGTACAGAGTCAGGCTAGTAGTGTGAAGCATAGTGCAGCTGATAAAGCCAGCGAACACATTAATGGAGTAGAGTGAGTGTAAACTTTGTGTATATATGCTGCAGTGAGAGTGTCAGTAAAAATGTTATGAGTTCAAGAAGTGTTGACAGGGAAAAATGAAATGTAAGATTGACGATATTAGGAAATTCTCAAACTCCATAGATGTGAATATATATATATATATATATATATATATATATATATATATATATATATATATTTCAGTGAAGTGTTTGTGGTAGACACCACTTTTACTTCTGCTTCTCCCTTTTTACTTGAAGCAAAGCAACACTAAAGCTAACAGCTACGAGTTCTGGAGGCCACAATCAAGCAGTAAAGCACTCTTGCTAAGCTTGTACTTCAGGTTTACTGACCTTCCTCCTTCCGTTTGACATTTCACTTTCCATGCCAAATGTTATACCATCTCTATTTCTCCGATTCAGGACATTGTTCTTCCTTCATCCATCCATGCTATTAGTCATTGGGGCTGTTCACACGGCACATCAATCGTTTCTGCTCTGCTTTTCATTTGCATGAAGTCCCCTTCTCAGCACAGCGTGTATTAACATTGCAGAAATATTGATATATCAGGTGAAAAAAATCAGGTTGGTACATAGTCAGTGGTCTGCCGTTGATAAAATGAAATGAGGGAGCTGTGCAAATTTTGGCAGAGATTGGTCAAACAGTATGGAATTGAATACCAGTGTATTGCTATTAAAATAGTTCTTTTACAGTAGGCTAAATTTGACTCATAATATTTAATTTGTATGTTTTGATTTTAGGGTTATGTAGATCATGAATGTCAAGCTCCAGTCCTGGAGTGCCGCAGTGGCTGCACGTTTTCATTCTAACCATCTTCTTCATTAGTGACCAATTTTTGCTGCTAATTAGCTTTTTTGCCTTGGTTTTAATTAACTTGACTCGGGCCCCTTAGTCATCTCTCTTTCTTTAATTCGCACCCCAACACTAAGGAGACACAAAACAAGCCGCCACATGACCAGCTGTGCCAATCACACAATATCTGAAAATAAAGGTGATGGTCTCGGTAAGGTTGATCTCTCAGGTCACCAAAACATTATGATAGTGTTCTTAGCAAAAAACATAAAAATCAACAGTTTTGGAAATGTCTGCTGCGGCAGAATGAGAGCAGCAATAAGCCATGGTTACACCTTGTCTGATGAAGGGGCCTTAGCTGCCTCGAAAGCTTGCATTTGTAATCTATTTAGTTGGCCAATAAAAGGTGTCATTTCACCCTACTTTCTCCTGTATCAATCCATGGCTAACATGGTACAACACTCTACTGCTATTGAATTAAATAACAAGTTAAATTAACTGCAAGAATCAGCTTCTTATTAAGAGATCGGTTGGAGTTTGAAATCCCAGTTTAGCTTGTCATCTGTTGGCTTGTTTCACATATTTCTGTTTGGCTACCATTTAATGAAGAAAGGAATAAATACAGAGGGCTGAATCCTTAAAAACAAGGCTTTTAAAATGAAGAGGAATGAAGTTAATTAGCACTGGTCATTGATTAGGAAAAGGGTTTGAATGAAAACCTGCAGCCACTGTGGCCCTCCATGCCTGGAGTTTGACTCCCCTGATGTAGATGATGGCTCTAAAACTGTGTGCCCAGAGCCTATGTGGGTTATTCAGCATTGTGTAATGTAAATTTTCTAAAAAAAGTCTGTAATTGAACAGCAGGCAGGTATAAAGACTCTTAAGATCATTCATATACATATACACACACACAAATTTTGAGCTTCATAATGTATATAAGAATTAATTATTCATCTGTGGTTTTCTACAGATTTGCAACAAAGGAGCAGCTTGTCCATATCCTCATTTCCTCAGGCTTCTCGTCAGTGCAAATCCCAACAGACTGTACTTGACAAATCTGTGAAGAAATTGCTCTCCGGATTTAGGTGTTTTATACCAGCATCTTTGAAGTATATTTTGCTGCCTAGTGTGAAACTAACAAGGATAGATGCTGTCAACAATCAACTACAGTTGCACAAAAGAAATGAATTTATCAACCAGGAGAGTGTGAATTTCTTTAAAAGCAAATTGTCAGTGGAGAATGACCATCAGTGGAGCCCTAAAAGACTTAAGCCATTCATCTGCTCTGAATGTGGTAAAAGATTTATCAACAGCAGCCATCTTCTGAGCCACACTCGAATTCACACAGGAGAGAAGCCATATTTCTGCCTTGAGTGTGGCAAACAATTCTCAGATAAAAGCAATTTTCATAGACACGCCAGAATTCACACCGGAGAGAAGCCGTATTGCTGTTCTGAATGTGGAAGAAGATTCTCACAAAATAGCCATCTTCAGCTGCACACAAGAATTCACACTGGAGAGAAACCATACTGCTGTCTTGAGTGTGGCAAACAGTTCTACAACAGCAGTCATCTTCAAAGCCACACAAGAATTCACACCGGAGAGAAGCCCTATTGTTGTCTTGAATGTGGCAAACAGTTCTCCTGCAAGAAGACTGTTCAGAGCCATGCACGAATTCATACTGGAAGGAAACCCTATTGGTGTTCTCAGTGTGGCAAACAATTTTCAAAGAGGAGCTATCTTCAGAGCCACACAAGATGTCACACAGGAGAGAAACCGTTTTGCTGTTCCGAATGTGGCAAATGCTTCTCTCACAGGTGCAGTCTTCAGAGTCACATAAGAAGTCACACAGGAGAGAAGCCATTTTGCTGTTCTGAATGTGGAAAACGCTTTTCCAGTAGAAGTAGTCTTCAGGTACATTCAAAAATTCATGCCAAAGAGAAACTGCATTGTTGTTCGGATTGTGGTAAACAGTTCTTATACAAGGACAGCCTTCAGTTACACACAAGAAGTCACACTCTACCATCGAGAAACTACTCTGATTCCACACAGCATATGTAAGAGAAAGAAAAATAAACAATACAACAAAATTGTATAACTAATAAGTGGGGTTCACTCCAGTCATGACTATGCACAAAACAGATGCTTATGGAGAAATTCAAGACTGCACTTGGACTTGGTTCCACAGGATTAATTAAATGAAAATTCCAGATTTAGCTAGATGATATGCCAATTAACATTGCATTCTAGAAGTTATAAAAATAGATATTATTTGGATCAATGCAAGTAGAACTTTTCTAGATGTATTTTTGAGCCTGGGGAAATGTGGCCTTTTACAGAAGCTCCTCTACATAACTAAATATAGATGCACACTGTGGTTTAAACACACATCGGAATGAATAAACAGGAAAGAAGATTAAAAAGAATGAAAACATGTCATAGTGAGGCATTATGCTGGCATTGTACTGTTGCATATACAGGAGCCCCCAACGTGTTTCTTCACACACTTCCGCTAAATAATTTGTTGGCTGAAAGTCCTAAGTGTTAGTGTGTAAGAGAGAGGATGTGCAACATTGTTCATAATGACACTCGTGTTTATATTCATTATGTCTTTTTTGCTACAACCTCCATGGGGTCCAGAGGACGCCCTGTAATTGAGTCTGCCCTTTTAATCAGTGTGTTACTTTTGTGGGCCACTTTTGAAGTGATGTTATCAGCTTAGCAAACCACAACATAGAAAACTGCACTGGCCATCACAGAGTTATAGATGATGTGAAGGATGTCACTATCAACATTAAAAGAATGCAGTCTGCCCTTATATGGTTTCTCTGTGTTATGACACCAGTCCAACCTTTCATTAATATGGATCCACTATACATCCACTCCTTGAATAGTGACCAGACATAGAGGTTGTTTGGTGTGGGAAAAGTCGTCAACCAGTTCCTTGTTTTTGCTGATGCTAAGATGCAATCAATTCTCTTTGTACTAAAAAGCAAAACTCTCTACCTGACTCCTATACTCGGTCTCATCCCCCTTATCACTACATGTGACATCATATTTATAGTCCGAGGTGTACAGAGAGAAGGACATGTGGCTGTTCCTTGTGGTGGTCCAGTGTTACTGCAGGTACTACACCAAAGCATCGCTGCACGTTCAAGGGTGAAAAAGAAAACCATAACTGTACTACAACATATCATGACTTATAAGCAAAACTCCTTGCTGTCATCATGGGGCCCAAAACAAATCCCAGTCGTTCCTTTTGTGTTTTTATGTGTGTATCTCAATTGTTTTGAATGATCTAACTCTATTTTTCAATGTACTTTATATAGTTGTTTAAATTTTTCCACTGTTTTGGCCGCCATTTTGTTTTCTTGACAGTTATTGTCAGTTTGGATACCTGTCATTAAAATGATGTTCAATATTTCCAGGGGGCATGTCCTTGGAGATCGTAATCCAAAGGTAAATGATGTGATGGGATAAGAGGATGGCTGAAAGCTCATTTCCTCATCCAAGTTGTGGATTCAAAACCCTTTTCCCCAATGTCCTTTTGATGATAACCTACTTTGGTTTTGTGCTAATGAATTTTTAACCACAAATCTTGTCTCTCATTTTGGTTGTTCAATTGTACTTTTTCACCTCCTGGTTTTAACCTTTTTTTCCTTTTATATGTCTGTCTCCTGACTTGCTCACAAATCTTGATTAGTTTGCTGATAGATCACCATTGGCTCAGTCAAAAGGAAAAGGAACTCCCAGTCTCTTCTAGATTTTCCTGCCAAATATCACCTCCCTTGAGCTGCAAATAGAAATGTTACTGGGGTCAATGCAGGAACTACACCAAAACTGCAGAAGAAATTGAATGAAGTGAAGTTAGTAGCAAATTTAGCTTTAGGCATCCTCAGAAACAACAGAGTGAGGTGAGTGACTGAGTGAGTGAGAGTGCTGTACAAGAAAAGCAGTGGCACAGGTGAAGCAGCCATATGTATGTGTTACTGTCCGAAGGAAGGTTCCTTTAGTGGAGAGGTAGAAATTAGGGATGATACAATCAGGTTTTTTAAAGCTGATTATACAGGTTCTGATTTTTTTTTCTCTTCTTTCTCTATCCCGTTAAAAAATGTTTACACTAACCTCATGCTTAAACAGACAAGTAGAAGTTTTATGTCTTTTGTTAAAGTGTATTTTTTAATTAAACTGTGTGGTTTTGTTTATTGCTTTTTTTTTTTGCTTCATTTTTGGTGTGTGTTTAAATATATTGTAAGGTTTCTAAACTCTTTTGGGACACAACCAAACTCGATGACACGCTGAAGCACGATTGCCACGTCTGTGGACGACAGTTTATCCATTGCCGGGGCAACCATAAGCTCCCAGCGGTGTAGCGGCTTGCAGTGAAAGCAAATCCGAGCTGATTGCGGTCACGCTATAAGTGCCTGTTATCAATGGGTGATGCAAGGAACATTATAAATGAAGGGAGCAGGTTTACTTGGCCACTGACTTGCATGACTGCTGTGTCTGAGTATATGAGAGTGGTAGATCCCGCTACAATAAATAACCGGGCTGTTCATGTTTCAAGCTGAATAAAGCCAGTTTTCCTAAAGTACTGAGACTCGGCCTCATGTTTTAGATTGCAAGACAGGGACTCGCATGTTACCATTTAAATATAAAATAACAATGATATCCACACGGGGCATCACTACTCATCATATATATTTATGTATTTTATGTTTTCATGTATTATTTAGGGCATTTAATTGCGTTATTTTTACCTTAAACTAACAGCAAATACACATAATTTATCAAAACGGGAATTGTTTAGGGTCTGGAAACTGATTAATTCACTTTCCATTATTTCTAATGAGGGAAAAATTGATTTGGACTTTGAACAATTCAGAGTTCAAACAGCCTCCTGAAATTAAGTTTGATGTATAAGGCACCACTGTATATAAATATTCTCACACAATCAGCTAATTGGTATTGGTAATTAAATGCAACTTAAATGTAAATATCACACACATAGCTTTTAATAATTTTAATCATCAATTGCACTATTGCTTTTTGCTGTTAAAATATACCGTACATTTTCTGTATTTATAGAGGCGTTTTCCTTCAGTGTATAAAGTAGACATTTGTAATTCTCAAGATGTAATTTTAAAATATGGATTACCATTTTAATTATGTAATAATTGACACACAGCAACAAATCTTTTTTAAAAAAAAGCTTATTGTTTACTAAGCAGCAATTTCAAATTCATCTTTTATCTTTTTTTTAATTAAAAATGTGAGCTGCTGCATTTTAAACCAGCTCACTGTCTAAACTCAAGTTTTGTCTGTTTTAATTTAAAGGACAAAATCCATCCATCCACCAACCCGCTGAATCTGAACACAGGGTCACGGGAGAGCCAATCCCAGGGCACAAGGCAGGAACCAATCCCGGGCAGGGTGCCAACCCACCACAGGACACACACCAAGCCCAATTTAGAACCGCCAATCCACCTAACCTGCATGTCTTTGGACTGTGGGAGGAAACCGGAGCACCCGGAGGAAACCCACACAGACACGGGGAGAACATGCAAACTCCACGCAGGGAGGACCCGGGAAGCGAACCTGGGTCTCCTAACTGCGAGGCAGCAGCACTACCACTGCGCCACCCAAAGGACAAAACAGAGGTCTGAATTCTTTAAAGTAGATTTTCTTGCTGTTTGTCTAGCTGCACAAGGATGACTTTTTCAATTACTTTTTTCCAGATTGTTACTCCACTTTAACATAAAGGCTAATGTAGCAATCATGTCTCGTTCACTGATAACACCAGTTTCCACTCACTGCTCTTTGTTTACACTGCAGGATGTTTGCTGCAAAAGAAAAAAACAAAAAAAGCTGCATGTTGGCTCAGCTACTGCAGTACCTTGCGTAGAGGTGCGCTGTAATGAAATTAATGTAAAGCTTAGAAAAACGTGCTGAAAAGATTGGATTTTGTGATCGGCCTTTTTACTGATCACCAGTATTTTTCTAATAGTGAAAATGGGCTGGTTTTCAATCGCAACCAATTGATAAGAGCATCTCTAAATGGCAGTTTGTAATCTCACTGCTGTGCTTTGTTAGTGCACACTTTCTTACGGCTCATTGACTGCATGTGCACTGCACTGATTCTTTCGAGTTTGAGTGGAATTGCTACCCATGAATGAGTTACACGAACCTCCTTATTTGATTCACAAACTGAATCATTACTTGAGAACAACTTTTTTAATTCTGAACTTTCACTATGTTGTTGTTCTTCATGCTGCCAAAGAGGATAATGTGATACCATATAAATTACTTGAAATGCTCAGACCATCTGGTCCTCAAAGAAGCGCCTCTCATGAAACAGAGCAGACCACGTTACCATGCGGAGGTTGCTTTAATGTCACTCACACCTACCTAATGTCACTGTGGCTCAATTCCTGACAGACGTGGCTCATGCTTGTGTGGCTATTCTTAATGCCGCATGCTTGCAGAGCTGTTATTTCCCCATCTTCAACACCATTGTTTGCCTGTCTGCAATACCGTGTAAATGCAGAGCTGTTGGTTTCCTGTCATCGGCAGAGCTTGGCATGGTTGTTTTCATGCCGACAGTCCCACACAGCTGTTGTTTTGCTGTTGGTGGTCAGCGTTCACCGTGCTGCTTTTCCTGTCTGCTGTTTGTGCCTGGGCAGTGCTTGGTTTCTTGTCACTGCCACTTGCTGTGAGAAGGACCCAAAGCCAAATTCCGTGGCTGAGGTGGCCTGCCAGATTCATTCATGGGTGATGCTACACCTATCATGGCATAAGCTTTTTGCATGCACAGCATTGTACATATATAGATCAACATCTGTAACATAATTAAATATGGATAATATTATGAATGTGATACATTCAGGGAGGGCAAAGGTTTTGTACTGCTGCCGGCCCTGGATCCTATTGATGAAATCAGTTGAATTGATTCACTTAAAGGGGTAGATGGAAAGAATCAAATTAGTGAAATGAATCGAAAGGCTCATCTCTACAAGGTTGCAACCTGTGTGAGAGAGAGAGTGGGAGCGTCAACACTGAGTGACTCCTTGTGGGTAACAGCCACACCACACCTTGTCATGACTAGAAGGTGAATTTCACTCCTGTAACTAGGGTGGACAAAACAAACCCCAAAGACTACTGCTGTGCAGTAAGTGGCAAAGAATTCTCTACTTAAACACAACACATTTAGGAATGAAAACAACAACAATATTAAAAGATATCTGGACAAACCAGTGTTGTTATGACAGAAGAGAGAACAAGCCCTTAAAAAGAAGGAAACTTTACTGCTGTTTTAAATATGGCAAATAATTATAGTGCATTAACAGTATACAAGATAGAGAGGTTTTCCACAAATATGCCATTGCAAGAAATGCATACGAATTCACAATGGACCACGGATTGCTTTAAAGAGACCAAGAACAAGCAGAAGGAAGCCATTAAAGAGTTGAAAATGTGATCAAAGAAAAAATGGAGGTAGCCTTCTAGCATGTAAAAAGTAAAATATATAAGGCAGCTATTACAGGCAATTAGGTTCTCTGATATGGATGAGCAGATACTGTGGACGAAACTCAGACCCGACAGCAGGTGCGGTTATAAAGCATCTTTATTTTCAGAGTCACGGTGAGAAGAGTTTCAGAAAAGCAGACAATCAAATATACATGACAGCGTCAGGGCTCTTCTGAACCCCGTCTGTTGGGTGGGGTCCAGTTTTATACCCCTAGAATGCGTGATTTAATATCATTATAAAATGTAACAGTCAACACTTTATTATACACAAACCTTGAGCCCCTTTAACATCCCTTGATTTCTTGGCTCCTTGTGTTATGGCTTTCAGATGTAAGCTAAGGAACAATGTGATAAGGAAGGCTCATGTGTGGAATGCATAGACCTTGAGGCCTCTGCACAAATATTATTCTGTTTGCTAAAACAAAGCATGCTATTACATGGTTTTGTAAAGCTTACTTCTCAGACATGAATTAGTACAAGGGAACGAAGAGAACACTCGTCTTCCACAATACCCAGGAGAGAATCCCACAAAAACAGCCAAACTGTGTTGTATTTTCAGCTGCGTCATTGGAGTTTAAAGCGGAAAACCGTTCTCCACCTCCAAATCCCCGAACTCCCTTGTGAAGATATGTGAATGATGTGTAATGCATCCTTAGTTCAAGGTGTTTGGCAAATGTGCAGTAATAAGTAAAGAGAAAAGTGGTCAAAATATAAAAAATGACCACAAAAGGGACAGTGAGAGGACTAAAAACTGCAATACAAACGAACTGAATTCTGCGTGAGATGATGAATTCCCTACACAGAACAAGCAGATAAACCAGAACCACAGTCGTAACTGATAAAACAATATGCCAAACACGATGATCCGACATATAGGAGAAGGAAGGCACGATGTCGATCAGGCAAAATTCTTTTCATTACATAGAGAATCTCCTTATCTAGAACTCATATGGAAATTAAAGAGAAATGTACATAAAATTGAAATCAGGTTGTGTGTGAATCTAAAACAAAGTAAAGAGTTATGAAGTTGAAGTGAAAACCTCGACAAGTTTGAAAGAGCATCTGGATGTAATATTGGGACAATTAAACTGCTAGCTAACCAAACAGGTGCAATGGACTGAGTGGTTTCCTCTCCTTATCTGAAGTACTTTTGTAACAAATCATGGAGTTGACGTGAGAGCCTTGACAACTTTAAAACTGCATCTACTGTAGATGTGATAATTGGGTCAGCTTCACTGTTTGCTAACCAAATAAGTTTGATGGACTGAGCGGTTCCCTCTTCTTTCTTTAACTTCCTTTGTACAAGGACCTGGGAATGAAGAGTTCTCTAAAATGAAGGTAAAGCGTCTGGAGGCTGTCATCAAGATGAACAGGTAAGCACATGAGAGAAATTGTAGATTATTTAGAGTAGTTTTAAATTGTCAGTAAAAGTGTAAGGGATGAGCCTCACCCACCACTACTGTCAGCTCTAATACATGTGAGCAGACCCCACCTACATGTAGTGTAGTGTACGAAAGTAGTAACAGCAACAACAAAACCAAATAATGAAACGGCACACTAGCACAACTGAACCTTATTTTGCAGTTCCATTCATCTGGTAGGAGTCCAGATCCTCCATGATGCTGTATGCTGAGACTGCAGTAGGACAGCGAGTGCCCTCCAGAATTGTAAGAGCTGTTACTATTTTGTTGCATCCTTCTGAGACGACGGTTAACTTTACTTTTAGAAAAAAGAAAGAGACTCACTTTTTAGGGCTCATTGCATCTGAGGAGAAGTCTGCTCTTCTGCCAAGGTTTGTTTTTACAGAGTTTATAACGGAAGAGTCAAACTGATCTTGCGTGCCTCATCACCGCGAGGCAAACATTTATTAAATCCAGAAACAACGGAGATGTAGCCTGTCCTGACAAGACCGGGTGCGATGCAAAGACCAAACTGGGCACTAGAGACTCGTACTGCACCATTTAGAGTCACCAGTTGATCTGGCCTGACTGTTTGTCAAGTGTCTGAGAGCTCAGCAGAATCCATTTTTTTTTTTTATTTATTTATTAATTTTATTACAATCAATACATAGCAATCAAGTTTTTACAAAAAAAAAAGAATTATGCTAAGAACAGATCGATCCCCACCCTTAAGAGAGCGAGCGAGCCAAACGGTGTAAAATTTAAGGCTTTTAAAAATACCTAAATCAACAAATTCTCTGTGCTTTATAAAATCATTTCAAAATATTACTGATTAGATCCTGCCATGTTTTGAAAAAAGTCTGCACAGATCCTCTAACTGAGTATTTGATTTTTCCAATTTTAAATAATATAACACATCAGTTTCCCACTGACTTAAAAGAGGAGAGTTTGGGTTCTTCCAGTTTATCAGAATAAGTCTGCGTGCCAACAGTGTAGTGAATGCAATCACAGTTTGTTTGTCTTTCTCCACTTTAAGCCCCTCTGGAAGAACCCCAAACACAGCTGTTAATGGGTTAGGAGGGATTGTGAGTCCAAGACTGTCTGAGAGGTAATTAAAATTTTTGTCCAGAATAATGTTAATTTGGAGCAGGCCCAGAACATGTGACCCAGTGAGGCTGGGGCTTGGTTGCAACGTTCGCAGGTTGGATCATGCCCTGGAAACATTTTGAGAGTTTTAGTCGAGACAGATGTGCTCGATATATAATTTTGAGTTGTATAATTGTATGCTTTGCATATGGAGCTTGAGTGAATTCTCTGCATTGCTACTTTCCACTCCTTTTCTGATATATTAATTGAGAGGTCATTTTCCCAGTGTCCTCTTGGATCTTTGAAAGGAAGGGATTGTAAAAGGATTTTATATATTGTAGAGATGGAGTCTAACTCCTTGAAATTGAGCAATAATTTTTCCAGCGTGGATGAGGGTGCAAGATGAGGAAAATCTGGAAGGTTCTGTTTAACAAAGTTCCTGATTTGAAGATAGTGAAAGAAATTTGTAGCTGGAATGTTAAATTTGGAACGTAATTGTTCATAGGATGCAAAGACGTTGTCTATATAAAGATCTCTAAGCAAGTTAATTCCAAATTTTTTCCAGATATTAAAAACTGCATATGTTTGTGAGGGTTGAAAGAGGTGGTTCTTTTGCAGGGTGCCACAGAAAGAAGCTTCTCCGTCTTAAAATGCTTTCTACATTGGTTCCAGATTCTAAGTGAGTGGAGCACAATTGGGTTATTAGTGTATTGCCGATAACGTGTGTTTATTGGAGCACAGAGCAGGAATACAAAGAAGTACTGCAGGATTTTACTTCTATTGCGGTCCATGCCTGTGTATGTTCTTCTATTTGTGTCCAGGTTCTTATCGACTGTATATTTGCGCCCAGTAATAAAACTGGAAGTTAGGTAGAGCCATGCCGCCTTCTGCCTTTTGTCTTTGTAGGGTCGCTCTTTTGATGCGTGGATGTTTAGAATTCCAAATAAATGAGGTTATTGTTGAATCTAATTGCTTAAAGAACGATTTATTAATGTATATTGGTATGTTTTGAAATAAAAAGGAGCTTAGGAAGAATATTCATCTTAACAGTGTTAATTCTTCCAGCTAGTGTGAGATGAAGGGTTGACCATCTATGCAAGTCTTGTTTAATTTTTTCCATACAGACGACGAAATTTTGTTGATAAAGAGCTTTATGTTTACTTGTGATGTTTACCCCGAGGTATTTAAACTGTTCTGCAATGATAAAAGGAAGGGTGTCTAATCTAATATTATATGCTTGCGAATTCACGGAAAGAGTACACTTTTATTCAGATTAATTCTGAGACCAGAGAGCTTTTGAAATTCTGTGAGTGCTGCTAAGACTGCAGGCACAGAATTTTCTGGATCCGATATATACAGTACCATGTCATCTGCATATAATGAGATTTTCTGTTCCAGTCCTTCTCTGCTAATCCCCTTTATCTGATCAGTATTTCGACAATGTATTGCCAGTGGTTCAATGGCAATCACAAACAGCAGTGGTGACAAAGGGCATCCTTGTCTTGTGCCACGTTCTAGTTTAAAGTAGTCTGAGCAAATGTTATTGATGCAAACTGAAGCTTCTGGGTTAGTATACAGTAATTTAATCCATGCACAAATGTTCGGGCCAAACCCAAACTTCTCCAAAATAGTAAAAAGGTATTTCCATTCAATCATGTCGAATGCTTTTTCTGCATCCAATGATAATAATATTTCTGGGGTGTTTGATTTAGTTGGTGAGTATATTACATTAAACAGGCGTCGAAGATTTGAAGATAAGTGTCGGCCCCTAATAAATCCAGTTTGGTCTTGTGATATTACTGAGGGGAGCACTTTCTCCATCCTTCTAGCTATGATTTTAGAGAGTATTTTAACGTCGTTATTCAGAAGTGAAATTGGTCTGTATGATGCACATTGTAATAAGTCCTTATTTTGTTTTGGAAAGACAGTGATTAGTGCTTGGCGAAAGGTTTGTGGAAGAAATTGGTTATCTCTGGCTTCTGTAAATGTTGCTAATAGGAGGGGAGAGCTCAGCAGAATCCAACAGCGACCAGAATGAAATCTGAACCCACCAGGGATATGGAGGTAAGAAGTGCTTGTCGCAGTGTGACTCCTACCTTCAAATACATTGGCACATTGGTTTCATCCTCTTCTTTTTATTTGATTTGGCATATAATATATTAGGCTGGGACCCAAGACTTATTGAAGCTGGCACAGAAAATAAATGAGTTCATCCACAGGAAGTCACAAAACCAGTTTAGAGTGAAAACGAAAATGAAATTGAGATGTGCTGCATTGATTAAAAGTGAATGCCAATTTATTTAACAAATATTGATGTCAGATTAGTGTACCCTGACTCAAGTGCTGCATTCAGTACTTTTGCAGGATATAAATTAGAGACAATTGAAAAGGAAACTATTCCTTCATCTGTAAAGAGAAATATCTGATTTAATACACTGTCATATTTCACTTTAACGTGTATATTATGCTTCATTTAAAAGTCCTAAGCACTGCACATATTTACAAATCTGTCCATACTGTTACTGAACCCACTTAAAAAGGAGCTGAAGGTTATCAATGGAGATCAAGGCAGAAAGCAAACCTGAAAAGCCCAGTTGTCTATTTTAATTTAAAATATTAGGATATAATTTTCCCCCAGAGACAAATATCTGTATATCAGTTTAAAAAGCAAGATAAAAAGAGTAAGATTTATCAGATGACCCTTTATAGGATGCACAGCACACATACTCATTAAGACCCTTGTTGGTTAATTTAGTTTTGTTGATTTAAAAGACACATTAGAAAGCTGATGGTATCCAAAGCATCTGCAGTCACATTAAAGATTAATAAAATATAATGAGGCATTTTCTAAATACAATCAAGAACAACTTGAAAGCCCAGAATATCCAGCAATGCATTTTGCACAATGCATTATCGCCGATGGTGTAATTATCCAGATTTTTTCAGATACCAAGCCTAACTAAGTGTTTCTTATAGACAGAGGCAGCCTTAGGGGTGTTCGGGGCCTAGGGCTAACCGACATGGGGCCGTGTGACGATGTGGGTTCTGGCTCCACGCTCCCATTGCTGTTTGGAAGCACTTGAACCCAACACCGTCGATAATGAAACCGAGTGAGCTAGTCAATGGAGGCAAATAAACAATTGAGCAAGGGGTGGTGCAAAAAGTGAATAGTGTTTTTATTTAAAATCCAACAAAACAAAGCAATGTTCCATAAAGTGCAGTTCAAAAGTTCTTTAAATAAATAATCCATTAAAATAAAACGTGGAGGTAAAAACCAATAGAAAAACACAACCTTTAAAAACCAGAGGTTACAATCTTCTTTAGGAAGCAGTCTTAAAAACAACAAACAAGCTCGGTGCTTCTTTTCTGTTAGCGTCTCAGTTAGCGTTTCTGTTAGCGTCTCACCTGCTTATCCCGTTTGGGCTTAGCAGCAGGCAAGACGCTCTCTGCAGCTGCCCTCCTCTACATACTCGAGACTGGAGACCTCCCGATCCCTGGCTCCGGTATGGCACTAATCCCAGTCCCCGAGACTTGATTACCCCCAATGGCCAGGCCACACACATTGTGGACTCCAACCACCAAGTCTCCCGACTTCCGACTTCCGCTGCCTTTCCACGGCCTTCTGCGGCTCATCGCTTTCACCAGGTCACTCCCACTACATGGTCGCTCAGCAGGAGCAACATCCACTCAAACACCCGGGTGACGGCCTTACACCCAGCTTCCTCACAGCTGCCCTCGATCGCGGAATCGCGTGCTCTCCACTCGCTCGCACGCACGCACGCACCGCCTGCTTCTTCGCTCCCTGTAACCTCCGTCCTCTTTTCCTCTCTCTCTTTTCTCATCTTTCCATTTTTCCACCTCAAAACCGACTCGCGCATCTTTTCAAATGACGAGGGGCCATCACAGCTGTAGCATTAGCCACGGGAGCAATCACGAATGTGGGCTGTTCCTCACCTGTGCACTACGTGAGAAACGCCCACATCGCCGACTGCCCCGCGGCTCGCTACAACAACGCCCCCCTCACGAAGCCGCCTCGGGTGCGGTGATTTATTTAAAATGAATGGCCTTTGCTCAACGAGCTGTGGACCCATAACACCACAGGCCGGTTACATCAAATGATTTTACCGGTATGTGTGGGCTGTATAAACATACACCAGATTTTCTCATTACAGTATTCAGCTACATTTTTGAAAGATAACACACAGACTTTATCAAAATATAAATGGAGAATATAACTTGACAAATCCTCTCGAACGGGACACACAGACCTCAAAAGCGGGGCCCCCTTAGGCACGGGGCCTATGACAGTCACCCCATTTTCCACCCAAAATGACACTCTTGCTTTTAGCTCAAGGGCAAATAAAAATAATAATAACAATAATAAAGGACAGCACCTTGGATAATTCATTTTATGGGTTCAAAAAGTAAATTCTTTTCTATCCTTGAACTCTACAATAAAAATAATCCTTCAAAGACTAGACTATAACTGGCCAGCCATTTTCCTCATAACAGCGTGCATTTGACTGTACAGCAATAGCTAAATGTGACTTCAGTCCTACAGCTGACTTCTGTGCTCAAAATAGAGATATACTATTGTTGAAGAAAACCAGTACAATGACTTACAAGTCTGACATGGCTGATAGAGTCAAAAAACAAACAGAGTTCACATTTGTGGTAATGTTGCAAATTTGACAGATGCGGAAGGAAGATTTGTAACAGTCGGTGCAGATGATAAACAAATTAAACCCAATGAGCACTTTAAAAGACAAACTGTGGGATGGTTTTGCTGAATGGTTATTTATGAGTACTTGTGTTTTAAAAGGTTATCAGGTTGATGGTGGAGCGATTGATCTGGTCAGAGATTATGGAAACAAAGATGGCCAAGAAAACTAATATCAGCAGAACGTAATGAATGCTGACTTCAGGATTTATTACATCCTTTGGCTGAACTACAGTGTCTACGTTTCATTTCTGCACAGCCTATGAAAATTTCACTGACAACATTTCAGAATTTCAATTTCTAAACTTTTCTTTATTACATGACTGCTAATCTATCCTGTGGATATTGTAAAAAAAAAAAAAAAAAATACTGCAGGAGAGTTCAGCCTTTACATTTACTTATTTGGTTTACACTTTTATCGAAGGCGACTTACAACATTTATGATACAATTGATTAAGTTTTCAATTGGAGCCCAGGCAGATACTTAGGGTCACACAGAGTTTGTCCAAAGCCTTCTCCACTATGTCTGCCTGCCTTTAAATGTTTGATACTGAAGCCTTTCCTTTCCATTTATTACTGTAGTACTAGGTTGTTGTAACATATTAGCCATTATGAATGTTTATGGAAGTCAAGCCAAATGATCCCTTTTACTTGCTACCAAAAAAGATTACAATATTCAAGATTTCGAGGCAACGCAGGCCCCTTCTTCATGCAGTTTGTAATTGTAATTGATTACATCATGTAATGTGTAATTGATTACATCTTGCCTGAAGAAGGGGCCTGAGTTGCCTCAAAAGCTTGCATATTGTAATCTTTTTAGTTAGCCAATAAAAGGGGGTCATTTTGCTTGACTTCTCACCACATTTACCACATATTGTATAACAATAAATTTTCATAATGCCAGTATTATATAAAGTTAATATATTGTAAATGTACAATACCCACATTTGGTGCAATTGCCTTGAGACACACAATTTATTTATTTTAACCCCCACACAGCTCTCCACGGGTCTTTGCTCAGTTTATTATAAGCACTTTGGCCACAGCATTCCTATGTTGTTTTAAATGTGCTATATACATAACTTGACATGGACATTATTACTCCTCTCTCAGCTGCTATCCTCCCAGAGATTGCAGAGATGGGAAGCAACCTCTGAACTTCAGGTTTATAAGTAGCCCAGCTCAGACAGCTGAGCCGAATGTCCACTCCACTCCACTCTGTCAGTCAGTGGCCGATCAGACAGCCATCTATGAAGGGGCCTCCTGTTTTATGGTCAGCCGTCTCTCAGCTTTGTGGTGTTTGCCGTTCCCCAGAGTGAATCCTTGCTGGAGAACCTTTTTTTCCCACCATATATACTTTAGCACAGGGGTTTTTATAGGTCTTGAGAATGCATGACGAATGTGTCTTCAGTCACTTGCGTTGTCAGTGTATACTTTCTAGTACTTGGCCATAGTGCTTACTTGGCCTCCTGGGTATGATTACCCAAAGTAGTCTGAAGCTTCTCTCTTACTAGCTGTATCTGTAAACCATGATTTTCTTCACATAAACCCTTAGACTATTACTTGCCCAGGTGGACCAAAAAAGTAACTTTGATGCCATAATAATTAAAAAAAAAAAAATTATCTTATTTATTCCAGCACTCAGCAGTTACAATAAGAATCATTATAATGTCCACTCACTTAAACTAGTTCATCATGGTAGGAGTCCATAATCTACCCCACAGCTGAAGAGTGAATACTGTACAGATCACATTTCATCACAGGACACTCCAATACCATCACCCAAGCTTGTGCATGCCAGGCCAGGTTTGAGTAGTTGATTAACATAGTTTGCGCCTGCTTGAAAATGGAGGAAAAAACTGGAACCAAGAGACCATGGCATTAACCACTTTTCTGACATTACTTCTTATTATAAAGGGTATAGGATGAAGTAAACAAATTAACTTGATCTGTTAAACCTGGTTAGTAGCAGCAAAGCATTTAAGAATCTTCAATTGCATAACCTAACAAAAGAATTGCGTAAAAATGTCTAATCACTCTTATTTACGTTCCTAATTTCTTACTTCAGATGTTTTATTCACTCTCTGTCCTGTGGTCTTTACCTTGTTGTTCTCACTCTTAATATTTCTAGCTAACTCTTTGTAGACATTCTTTTTGATGTATCTTTAGGTGGTTTTGTTTCACATCTGCCAGGTCCCTGATAAAATTTCCTGGTAATTTCCATTATTCTTAGGACTGAATAGACTCTTGGACTTGTACTTCAGTTAGCCAGACTTTTTCTAAGTGTTTTCTCTCAGGGGCTGATTCATCTGTAAGGTTTAGTTTTGCTTACAATCAAGATGGTTGAGTGAACCTCCCTCATTGGTTGTGACCTGTTGTTGTATTACTATTCTCTGAAATTTCTCACCAATGGTTTAGTTTGCTTACTTTCAGGACAGGAGTATACCTCACTCTCGAGTCTTGAAGTGAGCTTGTTTTTGTGGAGTGATTTTTGCACTGCTAGTGCTGTTTTTCACCAGTGTGAATTTTTTTGTGTTCCTGAAGACTGTTACTGCGTGAGAAAGTTTTTCCACATTCAGAGCAGAAATACGGTTTCTCTCCAGTGTGAATTCGTATGTGAGTTTGAAGATGGCTACTGTCAGAAAATTGCTTGTCACATTCAGAACAAGAGTATGGTTTCTCTCCAGTGTGGATCCTTCTGTGGGTCTGAAGACTGCTTCTGTCTGTGAATCGTTTTTCACATTCAGAACAACAGTGTGGTTTTTCTCCAATGTGAATACTTGTGTGTTTCTGAAAACTGCTCCTGAAGGAGAATTGTTTGCCACAGTCAGAACAGGAGTATGGTTTCTCTCCAGTATGAAGTCTTAAGTGTGTCTGAAGATTGCCATTACGGGAGAATTGTTTTCCACATTCAGAACAACAATACGGCTTCTCACCAGTGTGAATACTAGCATGTTTTTGGAAACTGCTCCTAAAAGAAAATTGTTTGCCACAGTCAGAACAGCAATATGGTTTCTCTCCCGTGTGAATCCTTGTATGGTTCTGAAGATTGCTACTGCGTGAGAATCGTTTCCCACATTCAGAGCAAGAATAGGGTTTCTCCCCAGTGTGAATTCTTACATGTCTCTGAAGATGCCGTTTAAGTGAAAATCGTTTGCCACATTCAGAACAGCAGTGAGGCTTCTCTCCAGTGTGAATTCTTGTGTGTTTTTGAAGACTGCTTTTGGTAGAGAATGTTTTTTCACATTCAGAACAGCAATATGGCTTTTCTCCAGTGTGAAATCCTGTGTGCACTTTAAGATGGCTTTTAAATGTGAACCATTTGCCACATTCAGAACAGGAGTGTGGCTTCTTCCTCCTGTGGTTATTGTTAGGTTTGGATTTGCTTTTAAAACTTTCTCCATGTTTATTGCCAAAAGACATTGGATTCATATCTTGTGCTCGTTGTGCATTATTGGCTTCTATTACTGTTGATTTCAAAACAGCCAGAGAGCTACTCTGCAGTGAAGACAGAATCAAACTATCTGATGCAGATGGCATTTTCTTTATGTTTTCAACATGGTGCTTCTGTTGTGGTATGTAATGAAAAGAGGCATGAGCAAATGAAGAGGGCACAAAGCTTCTGTTCTTTTGCAAATCTGCCAAAAAACACAAATACAACAAGACAGAGTTTAGAAGGAAATCTGACAAGGGGTAATCATTTAGTAGAAACTTGTTTTTTCTTTTTAGGAGGAGGAATAAGTTATTTAACCCAGATATTAGACCTTGACTTGCCTGTAACAGTCTTACAGTTTCCTCCCATTTAGATTTTTTTGCTTATATCACAGGCAGTGCGTTGTAGTGGTTAAGGCTGTAGACTTCAAACCCTGAGGTTGTGGGTTCAAATCCCGCTACTGACAGTGTGTGACCCTGAGCAAGTCACTTCACTTGCCTCTGCTCCAAGTGGAAAAACAAAAGGAATGGAACCAATTGTGTCATAAATGTTGTAAGTCAACCTTGGATGAAGGCGGCAGCCAAATAAGTAAATTTAATGTAATGTAATAGTGAAGAAGACTTCAAACAGGGCAAAAACTAGTTAGGAACTATCCCATTTTGTCACTGTGCTTTCTTTCTAATGTTTTCTTGATGTTACTTACTGAGTTCTAGATTGTATTACTCTGTATATGTTACAAATCAATAAAGCACAATATTATATTCATATCCTAAACTTCCTGTTTGTCTAGCAAGCAAATCAGAAATCCTAAAATGTTTTTTTTTTTTAATTTATTTAATAAACTGTGCTGTGAAAAAAAATACTTGCTCGCTTCCTGATGCCCTCTATTTTTGTATATCTGTCTCAATGAATGGCTTCAGATCTTCAAAAATATAAAATTAGTAAAAGGGAATCAGTAAACCTATAGCTCCATTTCAAATTGCTACTTAGTCTATTGCTGTTTATGAAGTTTTCCAACACCATCATTGCCCTTGTGGTCAGCTTTTTGTCTTTACTGAAAGTCAAATAGGCTTCTTCTTCTGTCCCCAGTTTAAAACTAACAAATCTGAGAGAAACAGTCCAGTAAGATCTTCTTACAATTACATTTTTTCCCCAAATGAAATAAAGAAAATCATTTTAAACAAAAACTAAATTGTATTATTTGCTTATATAAAATTGTACAAAAATATAATTAGAAAACAAGAGATACATGGGAGTCTAAATGATTTAAATAACAACTGAAAGAGTACTCATTACTGTGGATTTTTGGATGGATGTTATTTATTTCACAGCACATGAAAGCCTAAACATATTTATAAAACACAAGGAAATGACCGACTTTGGCTGTGCTTCTATTGAACTTCATGAAGGTTCATATATATATATATATATATATATATATATATATATATATATATATATATATATATATATATATATATATATACACACACACACACATATACACACACACTTAGGATTTAATAATAAATGCTGGCCAGTAAAATATACATTTATTAAAAAAAAGATAAAGTAAAAACATTGTTTGTAATGTATTATGTTATATAATATGTAACCATATAACATTGTACTTTTTTTTGTAAGTAATTATAATGTAGCAAACTACTTTTAAAAGTAATATCCAGGACCAGATTAAGGTGGGTGCTATTGATGCAGCATTAGGCCCTTAGAACAGTTTTCCTTTACTATGTTAACCTCAAAATAATTCTTAGAATGAAATTTGGAGTCCGATTTTCAGACGCCTAAACACAGCGCTATTTATTATACAGTTAGCATTGTTCTTTGTGCTATGACGTAACTATAACGTGTTTATTGTTAACCGAAGATTTCAAGTTAATGCTATCAATTTTATGTTAAACAGTTTACTTAGTAATAGCTGCATTTTTTGCAATATCTTGGGGATTCTTGCCACTTTCTTATTGTTCGGTAAGTGCCACGTAGTAAATTTTTCACCTTGAAAGTTAGTTGTATAGTAAAAATCGATGGCTATTTAAATGGTTATCTGAAAAGGTAAAACTAAAAGCCGGCCTGCGGGCCCTGGATGGATGTTTAGAATTTTTAAAATCCTCGACAGGATTGTGGTCTACTATGAAATTTAAATCGTGGACAAATTTTTACCCTCAACAGCCTGAACTGAGTCACTTTGACCCAATGTCTCTGCAAATTCATTTTTTCTTACTCTGTTTCGTAGGAGAATTGCAAAATTGTGTGCATTTCATTGTTAGGTTTTCTGCATTAAGTGCACTTTTCAGACAATTGCTATTGAATGTTGATGTTACATACTTTGATGTTTATTTTGAGCTGTTATGATACTACGTCGTTATTATTATTCATCATCCTCTTTAATAAAACCCCTGTGTGCGTCCAGGAGTCCGTGTGTGTGTGTCTTCTGGTGAAGTGCGCATGCGCGGGGCCACACGGCACGTGTTCAGTCTCTACCTGTGCATTCCCTGTGTGTGCAGAGAGAGAGAGAGAGGGAGACACACACAGGTGCGTGCGCGCAAGAGACAGACAGACACACAGGCCCGCCCGAGAGACAGACACGCACGCATGCACCCACCCACCCAAAACCCCACACACACACACACAGGCCTGCATGGGGGACAGACACACACGCACGCACACACACGCACGCACGCAGGCCCGCCACAGAGACAGACACACACGCGCGCAGGCCCGCCACAGAGACAGACAGACACATACACACAGGTGCGCACGTGCATTGTTGCAATGTTACTTTTCTTGGTTGTTTATTAAATTACGGATTTTTCAAATGTTCATTTTTTTCCCTGTGCTTAAAACTCATTAAAAAAGGTGTTTTTAGCGAGCGGGTCGTAAGGCTATAGCGTGAACTCTTGCAGTGTTAGGTTTCTCTGTTATTCAATGTTTTTACATTTACTTTAATATACGCTGTGCATTCAATGGTATAAATAACTATATTTGTGCTTAAAATCTTAAAAAATACATATTCACATACAGTTCATACGGTATGGAATGGATTAATTGTATTTACATACAATCCTATGGGGGAAATTACTTCGGTTCCACCGAGGTTCCACTATATTACTGTCCGATAAAATTACAGGCATTTTACGGAAATACAAACCAGTATTACTGACAGAGAAAATTAAAGGCACACAATACAGTGACGCATATTACAGCCACATACAAGGTCCCTTGCCATTTAATATAGACTGTTCATACAAATGTTTATGCACTACTGTTCTAGCGCCCGTTATTGTAACGGGCTTAATGTCTAGTGTTCAATAAAGGCTGACTGGTTGCGTCACAAGCAATTAAGGCTCCTTGGTCAGTCTGAGTGCGCATGTACGGTAAGTGTTGAATGCGCATGCACTAATGCTGAGAAAATATTGGCGTTTTTCGCACTGCAGCATCAGGCCCAATTTCGTCTTAATCCGGCCCTGATAATGTCTCCCAGCACTGATAATCAGAAAACAAGATTACATTCAGAAACCAAACAAAACTCATAATCTTACAAAGAAAGTTTTTATCTAACCGCTAGAGTACTGAGTACTCAAAAAAATCACAAAATGGCATTGCAGTACAAAATAAAATACCCTCTACAAAAACATCTTTAATAATGATGTTTCATCCAGAAAATAGTTTAACCCACATGTTCTCAAAAATGAAAGCGTGCTAATAGAAATTTATCATACTCAGGAGAAATTTTAATAACCTAGAATCGTGACAACTGTGAGCATTTACAAACGATTTCAGGGTGGTATTTCCAAATTCAGCTTATTTATATGCATCTTAATGTACAGAGACAGCATCAGTGTTTTGAGGCAAACCTAAAAGGGTTATTTAGTTTGGATTTAATTCAATTCAGTTTATTATTATTAAGTGCACTTAAGGGGCCACCATGCTGTACAGTAACAACTAATACAGTATGGCTAAAAGACATTTAACAATCAAAAAACATCACACTAAATATATATATATATATATATATATATATATATATTTATTTGTATAAATATACACAGTATGACAATTGAACTCACAGACTGACTTTGTAGACAACGTGTATGCTTATCTGTGCACTAGAGACTATTGTCACCTGTGAAATCTTTTTCCACAGCTATGCATTTGGAAAACACTTTCCAAAACGTCATACTCTGTTCATTTTTAGAGCTCACTGAATTCCATGAAGTGAATTATTCATCTTCACAGTGCAATTACAAGCATTTGTTGCTGCTTCCACTGGTGCACAAACATGCAGAGGCTAAGCTGTACAATGTACTGTAGAACACAGCAGATGCAAATTCAGTTGGCTGGTGGAAGGAAGGTAGGCCAGAGGTGTAGACCTTGATGAGAGTAAACGGTAAGGTGACCAGAGTACGGGGTAGTAAGTGAATCAGCCGCCCGCCCCATGGGTAGTGAGGAGGCTCATTCTATGGAATCTTCCTCCCATTTATAGACATGTCTTCCCTTCTTACTGTTCATTTCTATTGTTTCATTACTTTGATTTGAGAGACAGCTCACCAGCACCCCCTACAGTATGTATATACAGTATGTCACGCATGCGCGAGTAGGATGCCACGGACGGATCTTAAACCGCTTCGAAAGATGTTCGCCGGCAGGGAGTGGCGGGGTATTAACCTTTCTCCTTTGAAAAAGAGACGCTCCGCCATCATAGCATGCCCGTAGTACGTCCACTTCCGCCCTTCCTCCGCCATCTTTCCTGACATCAGCAGTTCTATCCTCCCTCACGGTTCCTTCCCAGCATTCCTCCACTTCCGGCTCCTCTATAAAATGGCCTCCGACGCCTCTGAAGGGCGTCGCACATATGAACTGTTTTGTTTATATTTTGACCGGTTTTATTTTTGAAATATTGTGGATTGTCTGCAATATACGGGGGCCGGAAAACCCCAAACCTTTATGTTGTCTATTGCTTCATCTTTTACAAGTATATGTACATTTCTTTGTATATACTGAGTGGTGTTTTTCAGCTTATTATTCTGATTGTTACATGCCTTATACAGTTGTGCTTGAAAGTTTGTGAACCCTTTCATTTTCCGTGATCATTTTCCTCAATAAATAAATGACCAAGTATAATATTTTTGTCTCATTTGTTTAACTGGTTTCTCTTTATCTACTTTTAGGACTTGTGCGAAAATCTGATGTTATTTTAGGTCTTATTAATGCAGAAATATAGAAAATTGTAAAGGGTTCACAAACTTTCAAGCACAACTGTAGCCATACTGTATTGTTACTGTATAGTGTGATGGGCTTTTAAGTATAAAGTGTGCCTAAATAAGAATAAACTGAACTAAATAGAATCCAAATTGCATTAACCTTTTAGGTTTACCCCGTACACTGGCACTTTATCTTAGTTTTCTTTAGCAACCTACCTTCTCTAAAGTGACTTGAAAATGATGCTTTTTCAGATCTCCTCATATCAGACGCGAGTGATTCCAACTTTACATGGACAAAATGGTCCTGAAGTGAGCTTATGTTGACCTCTGCTACCTCTTCATATGGAAAGACTGGCTCTGATTTAAGGTCTTCTTCCTTGACACAGTTTACAGTCTTATTTTTTTGTGCATCAATGCAGTTAGATATCTGCTCAGGGTCTTCAATAAAAATGACACTTTCCTCTTCACAGTCCTCCTCTTTAATACTCACAATATTTGTCTTCATTATATCCATGATAAGGAGGTTCCTTTGCAGTGCGGATTTCTCTTCCTCCTCATTTTTAATATTGTCTGTTGAGATTGCACGTTCATATTTACACTGCTTCTCCATTGGCTCATGATGCATCTCCGCCATTCTTCATTTCATCCATGCATGAATAGAAATGGTGTCTTCCACTTTTCCCTCTGTTGAGAACGCAGGTTAGAATACATTCAGAAGAGCATTAAATGCAGCAAATTGTATCTTTTACTGCCTCCTTTAAGGAAGAAGTCAAGTTAAGATAGGTTTCTCTGTGTCTAGTGATAAACAAAACTTCAAGAAATGGCATGAAAAATTATTTTGAAAAATTTGGGATGAGAACAGAATTATACATAGCTACAAATTGTTTGCGTGTTGTTTCAGAGTGATATACGGTGTATGTGAGTGTTGTGTACATCTCTCTCTCTCTCTCTCTCTATATATATATATATACACACACACATACACATACAATCTAATGTCTGTCTGTCTGCTTTTCACGAGAGAACTGCTTAACAGATTTAGATCAGGTTTTTTTTCTGGAATTTGCTTGAACATTCCGGTTGATTTTACGACTTCTCTCATCACGCTAAGTATCATAGTTTGCTTGCAGAAATGATATATTCACGCTAATCCCAGATAGAGTCCACAGGCCGAGGGGAGGGTAATGTGTGACATCAGGAGTGGGGAGCCAGGCAGGGCCAACTTCACTGTCCTGTTTCACTAATATGCAGGTGAAGCTGAGAGCGATGGCCAGTATAATATAGTGTTTGTATATATTTAAGTGTGAAGGTCTGTGATACGGTTTGCATACTTATAGCTAGAAATCTACAAAGGGAGAAAATGAGTCTCATATCTTACAGGTGGATGCAAGAGGGGTGGATTAGTGAGGGGGAATTCATAGGGTGTTGGTCTTAAAGTCTTTTTTATTATTTGGATATTCTTCTTTTTAAGCATGCATATGCTACAGTCACATGAAAAAAAGTAGACCCCCTTCAGTTCTAAGGTTGTACATATCAGGACATAACAAAAAATCATTGGGTTCTTAGCAGGTCTTAAAATGAGGTAAATACAACCTCAGATGAACACCACATGACATATTACACCGTGTCGTTGATTAATAAAAAATAAAAAAAAATGCAGAAGCAGTGTGTGAAAAGTCCATCCTTAGTGCTTCATGGTAAGTAGCAGACTGGTGCTGCTAATCAAATGCCCCCCTGATTAACTGATCATCAGCAAGTGTGACCACCTCGATAAAGCAGAGGTTTTGGCAATTTGCTGCTCTGGAGCATTCAGCTGTGTGTGTAACACAAAGCCAAGGAGCAAAGACATCAGCAAGGATCTCAGAGAAGCAACTGTTGCTGCCCATCAATCTGAGAAGGGCTATAAGGCCATTTCCAAACAACTTAAAGTCCATCATTCTACAGTGAGAAAGATTATTCACAAGTGGAATAACACTCGAGACAGTGACCAGTCTTCTCAGGAGTGGACATCCCAGCAAATTCAACCCAAGGTCAGAACATGCAATGCTCAGAGAAACTGCAAGAAACCCAAGAGCTCCATCTCACAGTCTATAGGCCTCAGTTAGCGTGTTAAATGTTAAAGTTCATGATGGTACAATTAGAAATAACTGAACATGGGCTTGTTGTAGTGCAGTGCTGCTTAAACATGAAGAATGCTGGCAGTCCCTCCAGTTCGCCCTCTGGTGGTCGTTCCGAGTGTCAACTGGATGATAACATGCAAACAAGACCGCAAGGTCACCCCCACCCTACCCAGAAGGGAGCGGGTTACGGCTGATTTCACCCTATGGTATTTTTAGTCGACCAATGAGGAACAAGGGTACCAAGTTTCATAAAAATCGCTCCAGCCTTTCGGACGTGATGCTGGAACATATATATATATATATATATATATATATATATATATATATATATATATATCTTATATATAAATAATATATATATATATATATATATATATATATATATATATATATATATATAAATAATATATATATATATATATATATTATATATATATAATATATATATATTATATATAAATAATATATATATATATATATATATATATATATATATATATATATATATATATATATATATATGTTCCAGCATCACGTCCGAAAGGCTGGAGCGATTTTTATGAAACTTGGTACCCTTGTTCCTCATTGGTCGACTAAAAATACCATAGGTGAAATCAGCTGTAACCCGCTCCCTTCTGGGAGGGTGGGGTGACCTTGCGGTCTTGTTTGCATGTTATCATCCAGTTGACACTGTCTACAAATCAGGGTAATCACAAACAGATTTAAAGGAATTTTTAAAGGTGGTGTGGACGGCAGGATTGTTTCTGAATTGATGTTCACCTGAGCCATGTCCCATGGACACAAATTATAAATATCTGAAAACCTCAACGCCTGTGAATAAATTCAATAATAAACTCTTTCTATGTGATGATATAAAACGTGTCAATAACGAATACTTTGCTATTTTGCAATATGTTCACACATATAAGGTACTGCAATCTAATAGAGTTAAGGGATCCATCCATCCAATTATCCAACCCGTTATAGCCTAACTACAGGGTCACACGGGTCTGCTGGAGCCAATCCCAGCCCACCGCAGGGCGCACACACACTAGGGACAATGCACCTAACCTGCATGTCTTTGGACTGTGGGAAGAAACCCACCCAGACACGGGGAGAACATGCAAACTCCACGCAGGGAGGACCCGGAAAGCGAACCCGGGTCTCCAAACTGTGAGGCAGCAGCGCTACCCATTGCGCCACCGTACCGCCCGAGTTAAGGGATTTTGTTCTGAATTCGTATTTTTTGCCCATCTATGCTCCTCAGATATTTTCATATGCGCTTTTAACCTCGCCCGAATGCAAACTATCTCCTAACAATCGAATGTGCGACTAAATGGCATGAAGGATGGGTCGGGATAGGCTACGGTTCCTCTCGGAATAAAACGCATTGGAGTCAATATTTTACGTAAAATCCTGGGTGATAAAATATCTAAATTAGTAATCCAAAAATGAAAAACGAGTGTTGCTTCTTTTTTGCCCCGACTCCGCCACTAACTAAAATCCTGCCGCGCACACTGACACAAAGCCATTCGAAACTAGCGGGCGCACGCGACACCAAATGACACAAATCCGCAAAAGCGGAGCCGAACCCTACACAATAAAACAAGAGCGAGGGAGGTAGTTGTTGTCGAGCCGTTTCACGTCTCGTTTTCTCTCTGCATTACGCTGCTTGAGGTCGCACGTCTTTACCTTTCCAGGATTTGCAGCTCCGACCGGCACTCACGAGTCACGACTCTACCATTCGGATCGCTCTGGTGCCGTGCGAAACTAGAGGTGCATACGAACGACTTCCGGTCTTCTTACCAATACGGTGTGTCAAAACAAAAGTCTCCCATAGGAACTGCAATGATTTACAAATTCAAATAGCAGTCTGTCAGAAAGTGAACAATAGCCTGTAAAACAAATATGCGTAGTGGATACAGAAAGAACACGTTAAAAAGTATAAATCCACCATACACAATTTAAGCTGTTCTATGAGTAATGCAACCCTGAATCTGACCCCACTCGTGTAAAGAAAAACTGTTAAATAAGCAACCTCAATAGCGTTGAAGTATGGTTTTCCAATGTTGCATCTGTCCTGGTGTGTATATAAACAAGGGGAATTCCAGTTTCTCAATTACATCTTGCCTGAAGAAGGGGCCTGAGTTGCCTCGAAAGCTTGCATATTGTAATATTTTTAGTTAGCCAATAAAAGGGGTCATTTGGCTTGACTTCTCACTAAATAAACGGTTACCTTCATGGGTGAGAAACTGCTCCATGTGCTACAAACAGACTACTTGGAATATTATACAAGGAGAGCACAGTTTAACAATAAAACTCAAACATCTATGACTAAAACTTCCATGAAATTGTTGGTCCGTCACATTACTCATATGCCGATGAGTGCAACTGCATTTTTTAAAATTATTTTTTATTGAAATCCAAAGCTCAAACATAAGCTGTTTTGGGGGTGTAGTGGTTAAGGATGTAAACCCTGAGGTTGTTGTGGGTTCAAATCCCAGTGCTGACACAGTTTAACAATGAGTAAGTCACTTCACCTGACCACCTGCCTAACAGCCAATTGGAAAAACAAAGGAAATGTTGCCAGTTGTATGGCAAATGTTGTAGGTTGCTTTGGGTAATGGCATCAGTCAAATGATAAGTAATAATAATAATTAAAATATTATCTCATGCATGGTGGCCATAATCTAACCTGGCTGCATTCAAATTGAGAAAAATAACAAAAAGAGCACTAGGGACTGCAGCTAGGAGCAGGGGAACCCAGGCCTGGTCGGCTGTACTGTATTGGCCCATTTATCAATACAAGAGCCAGATGCCCCATTGATCCTCACCATTAACAATTTTTAAAATAATCAAATTAAAAAATAAAAAGACTTCCAGGGGGAAATGGAATTAGCAACTTTAGCAGCAGTAGTCCCTAGTGCAAATTGTCTGGTAGATAACAGATAAATAAAGTGGGGTGCAAGGGGGTGTTAATGGGAATAACAGAAGTAAGAAAATCAGTCATACCAGAGTAAAAACTGAATACAGAAGGACAGTGCCAAAATGAATGCACAAATGTACCTGGGGTGCTCATGGAACAAAAGTGACAATTAGGGTCAGAGGAGATTCCCCAGGCAAGTCGTTTATGGGTGGTGGCATATAATAGATAAAGATATTTAAATTGACTTTGTTGATATTTACAATGATGCAGTTTCCATAATTAAGGTAACTTTATCAAGTCCACAAAATCTAATTGAGGAGTGCAGGGACAGAAACTTAACGGTGCAGCACTAAGCACAAGGCAGCAAACAGCCTTGGGCGGTGTGCCAGGGCATCACAGGGCCCACTTTCTCACACACACACAAGTTGGATTGGCCAATTAGTCTTTCTTTTGGAGAAGTGGGAGGTAAACGACAATATGATGGGATTCAAACACAGGATGCTGGATCTGTGAGGCAGCAGCATTGACCACTGAATTGCTATACTGCCCAGTATCTTAGTTAAATATGGAAAACTTTACATGGTGATAGCATGAAATATGGATTACTTTCAATCTACTTAATAGTATCAGATGTGTCAGTGATTCAGAAGCACTTGCCTGAAAGAACTAATTCTCCACTTAGGTGTAAGAGTTTGTCACTTTGCTAATGTGAGTGTCTTCAAACCCCATGTGTGGAGGCAACAAGAAGAGCAGTGGCAGCCATGCAAGGATTACATTAATGAGCCAGGACCACATAAGTGAGCTTAGACCTGATCTGATATCCTTCAAATTACCAAACTTGAAAATAAGACAACAGTGTTAAGAGTTGATAACCAAACTAAGTGTAAAGAAGAGGAAACCAAACATTTTATCAGGAAGATGATATACAGGGGATTTTCTAGGGTAAGCGTTTAGACCAGTGTTTCCCAAACTCGGTCCTGGTGGACCCCTGTGGCTGCAGGTTTTTGTTCCAACCAGATTCTGTTTCTAATTGGACTCCTGGGCTAATTAAGTGAACTGATATTTCCCAAATTCTGTGTTTAGGGAACAGTATAGAAATTAGAAAACTAAGTTTGCTAAAAAAACAAAAATATTAAAATGTACCAAGCAGTTATACAGGAATAATGTATTTTTTTTTTCTTTTTAACAATATTTTCATCTTGATTTTCATTCTACTTTTCTAGGTCTTCTAATTGTTTAATTAATCCATTATTTACTTAATAGTGGGTCTGATGCTAAAGTAGTTGCAGCCTTTGATTATTCAGTGTTGTTTGCCTGGGTGTCTGCTCTGCTCATTTTAAATTGTCATTGATAAGATACAACGAAGGGGGAAAAACTGCACAGAGAAAGGGCAAAATATAATGAAATCAACAAAAGAGAATTAAGTATTATAGCAAAAGCAGAAATATTTACTGCTAATACTGCTAAGCTTTTCTGAATGTCGAATAAAAGAAAAAAAAAAAAAACCCAGCTAATTAAATGAGCTCAGTGTCATCAGCTGTTGTCACTGATTAGGAATCGGGTTGGAACAAAAACCTGCAGCGGCAAGGGGGTCCACCAGGACCGAGTTTGGGAAACACCGGTTTTGACAGACAATGTCACTAGCCTGGACTTTTGAAGAGACTGAGCTATAGAAATACAATGAGTATCATTCAGTTCAATTCAAATTATTCTTGTTAAGTGCCTTTCTAAGTGCATTTCTAGCAACCCAGAAGACTACATAATAGTTTCAAAGATACTCAGAAAAAAAAGCATCATTCCTAAACATAAAAGTGAAACATCATTTACTATACACACAAATATTTATAAACAGTAAATCCATTTACAGGGGGTCCTCGGGTTACAACGTCTCGACATACAACGTTTTGAGTTTACAACACTCACTCCCATAAAAAAAAATTGAGATGTGAGAAGGAGTAAAGGTAAGGATTTTTTTTACACTCATTTTTTCTGTTACTATAGTACAGTGTACAGTACAGTATATTTATGTCCTTTTCCTTTTTCTGAGGCTTAGTTGTGTTTTTATGTACTAGATTATGATTTTGCAAATGTGTTAGGATAGATAAGTGACTTAGGCTAGGGTGTGTCTCGACTTACACCACAATTCGGGTTACATCACTGTTGTAGGAACAGAACTGTGTCATACCCGAGGACCCCCTGTATATACTGAGTATTTTACATCCAAATTCTAATTCTTAAAGTAGTTGTTTGGTAGACCATGACCAATATAAGTGGTCTGAACATTACTTCAGAAGCTTGACAAACAAGATAAGGCCATTCAGCCCATTCAGCTTGTGTGGAGAGCTACCCCAGTATCGTCTCCTGATGCTTTTTAAAGGTTGCCAAGGATTCTGTTTGAACTACGAGACACAGTAGTTTCTTTCAAATTCTTGCGACTCTGTTCATGAAGAAGTGATTCCTGGCTTTGGTCTTAAATGCACTTCCCTGTTATTTCCACCAGTGTCCTTGAGGATATGATCTATCTATCTATCTATCTATCTATCTATCTATCTATCTATCTATCTATCTATCTATCTATCTATCTATCTATCTATCTATCTATCTATCTATCTATCTATCTACTGGTGTCTTTCTATTTATTATATAGTGCCTTATCTATCTATCTATCTATCTATCTATCTATCTATCTATCTATCTATCTATCTACTAGTGTCTTTCTATTTATTATATAGTGCCTTTCTCTATCTATCTATCTATCTATCTATCTATCTATCTATCTATCTATCTATCTATCTATCTATCTATCTATCTATCTATCTATCTATCTATCTATCTATCTAATAGTGTCTTTCTATTTATTATATAGTGACTTTATCTATCTATCTATCTATCTATCTATCTATCTATCTATCTATCTATCTATCTATCTATCTATCTATCTATCTATCTATCTACTGGTGTCTTTCTATTTATTATATAGTGCCTTTCTCTATCTATCTATCTATCTATCTATCTATCTATCTATCTATCTATCTATCTATCTATCTATCTATCTATCTGTGTCTTTATATTTATTATATAGTGCCTTTCTTCTATCTATCTATCTATCTATCTATCTATCTATCTATCTATCTATCTATCTATCTATCTATCTATCTATCTAATGGTGTCTTTCTATTTATTATATAGTGACTTTATCTATCTATCTATCTATCTATCTATCTATCTATCTATCTATCTATCTATCTATCTATCTATCTATCTATCTATCTGAAATCCAAAGTTTGTATGTCGGTCCACTTTTCACAAGAGAACTACTTAACAGATTTAGATCAAGTTTTTTTTCTAGAATTTGCTTGAACATTACGGTTGATTTTGCAGCTTCTCTTATCATGCTAAGAATCATAGTTTGCTTGTGGTACCGATTTATTTGGGCGAATCTGAGAGAGACGCCGCGGGCCAAGGGTAAGGGGGCAGGCGGGGTCCTCCTCACTCACGCGCTTGCCTCGGCGTGTAACCTTACCTCTGCTTAGCTAGCGAACAAGAGAACTACTTGACGGATTTATCCATCCATCGAGTTTTTTGCTATAATTTGCTTGAACATTCTGGTTGATTTTGCGACTTCTCTCATCATGCTAAGAATCATAGTTCACTTGCAGGAGCGATATATTCGTGCTAATCTGAGACAGAGGCTGTGGGCCGAGGGGAGGGAGAAGGGCGACATCAGGAGGAGAGAGCCGCTCGGGCCTTCCTCACTGCCTTTTTTCACTAATACGCGGGCGGAGCCGCGAGGCACGGCTAGTTACTTAATAAAGTAATTCTGCTGGATTCTTCATTGGTGCTTTTGAGAATGTTAAAGGCCTGAATTCAGTCCTCACGAAGGCTCCTCTGTTCAAGACTAAAGAGGTTTAACTGTCTGCACCTTTCACAGTAGGACATGCCTTTTAGCCCCAGAGGCACTTGGCTGCCCTCCTTCAAGTGTCGCTGTCATGTTTGCTGTGTGCTGCCCCACTGCCGTCTCAATAGTGCATTATGCAGCCTGAAAATATTACAGTTTTTCTCGATTGGTTTGGCTCATTTTTTGAAACAGAAATTACATTCTTAAAACTATAAGATCATTTGGCCAAACAGTCTTACAGTTCTGCGCAACATTACAGCTCACTAGCAAAAGGTCATATCTTTCCCAAAACTGTTCATACATGCTTCAAAATAGATTCCTTTCCCATATAAAGAGTCAGTACCATCAAAATGTCAAAGATCTTTCTCAATTGCGTTGGCTCATTTGCATTCACTTAGTGCGTTTTTCCAAAATAACCTGGATGGTTTAGCACAACACCATGGATCACCTGCAAAAGCTCGTATCTCTCCCAAAATAGTTTACCCATGTGTCAAAACTAAATTCCTTTCCCATTTAAATAGTTAGTACCCCCAAAATGCATCGTCCCTTTGGCATCGTGTAAGCACTGCAAGTCAAAATGCCTAGATGTTTTGTCACTATGGCAGAGGTCTAGCCAACAGAATACAATTATGTATAAAACTGAAAAAAGGATTTTACAGTAAGAGCAGCCTCCAAAGTTTGACATCAGACACACTGCACTCCTACTTCCAAGGAAATTGTAATCATTTTTATTGACACACATAAAGTAACTTCCATACATTAGAGTACATAAAATGTATACAGTATTCTGTACATGTACGAAATATAAACACAAACAAAAAACAAGAAAAATTATATCTAGCCTACAGTAGGGCTTACAGTAAATAAAGTTTCACAACTAAGGTAACTTTCACTGGTTGTTGTCGTCACCGTCCCTCTCCTGGCCACCATCCTCATCCTCCTGGCCATCCACTCTGTTTGGCCATAGATTCTCATCCACATCGCAGCGGATATTTTCCCTTGCGATGCAGCGAGGGAAGAAACGCGCAATGTCTCAACCATCCCCTACACTGATCCCCTGTAATGTCCTCACATGCAGCATCCATTGCATGGAGCAGGGATCTCTGGTCTTGAGCCTGATGTTCATAGACTTTCCACCTCCAAGCGGAAAAAAATTCCTCAATGGGATTAAGGAAAGGAGAGTATGGTGGTAGTAGCTCCATGAGCATCCTTGGATGGGTGGTGAACCAGGCCCTGATGAGCGCCCACGGTGGAAATTTACATTGTCCCACACGATCACATAGTGTGGTAGGTGAGGCCCTTCGAGACCTCTCTCATTTTCTGGGACCAGATGTGTATAAAGACGGTCCAAGAAAATGAGGAGCTTTTGAGTGTTATATGGGCCTAAACTGGGGATGTGTGTGGCCACACCATTCTCAGATATGGCAGCACACATTGTTAAATTGCCCCTCGCTGGCCTGGGACATCCACCGTGGCCGCTGACCAATGATGTTACGCCACGTCTGCGGCCCTTGGCCAGGTTGAAACCAGCCTCATCGACAAATACAAGGATGTGAGATGTTTCATTCCCTTCCAATGCCATTATTCTCTACAATAGAGTAAAAAAAATCAAATCAGTCATATAGAGGAGTCATACACAACAGAAATAGAAAATTACATGGGATTGTTCTATGTTCTCCTCCACAAGTTCAATATAGCCTGCTACTGGCCACTACTCCAGTGGTTCCAAACCTGGGGTACAGGCCTATGCAGAGGCACTGCAGGGAGTATTTGACACAAAGAGGGAGAAACACTGTTGCAGTTTTAGGCAAAATGCTGTAGTCAGATAAAGCTGGATTCTAAAGGTAAAGAGGATACTGAAAACCAAACAAATTGGGAACCACTGCTTACTGTAATGTTACTATAATAGACAACCAATAACTGACTTACATGCACATACTGGTACCGCAGCTCTTTCACTCTGTCAGAATTCCTCTCAAATGGTACCCTGTAAATCTGCTTCATGGTCATCTGATGCTTCTTCAATACCCGGTCTATTGTGGAGATGCTGATAGAGTTGACATTTTGGAATATGGCATTGTCTTGAAGGATTGCATCACGGATCTGTCTCAAAGTGAGAGCATTATTTGCAATCACCATGTTACAGATCTCTTGTTCTTGTTGTTCATTGAGAAGTTTTCTTCTGCCACCCATGTGAGGTTGTCGTCCAATCCTAGACGTAGAAGTCAAAGGACAACACTGTATGACAATTGTAATGTATGCCGTATTTGTTACAGAATGAGTTACTGTACTGTAACATCATATTGCAACATCACATTGAGGTAATATATTACAGTACTGTAGGCCTACACACACACACACGGAATGAAGAGTTTATACATGTCTTGCTTTACAGTATGCACAGTACTGTATACTGTAATGACTCCATCATTGACTGAGTACATACCTGTTTTCCCTGCGAAAGGTTTGGATGATGGAGGAGACAGTAGAGCGAGGCACATTAGGCTGCACTGGGGCCCCAGCCTCTGCCATTGTCAGGCGATGGTTAACCACATGGTCTACAATTGTGGCCCGAATCTCATCCGGGACAGCATGGTGTCTTCGTGCTCCTCGGCCTCTTCCCCCTATTCCACCACCACGCATCCTCACTCCTCCTCCTCCTCTTCTTCTTCTTCCTCTTCCTCCTCCTCCTCCTCCTCTTCTTCCTCGAGCAGGAGGTTGCCCTTCTTGATTTACTTGGTGAGGTACCTCCATGTTCAAATGGTACTGGCCCTAGCCAAGCTCTATATATACACGTTTGGCAGCATTCACAACAATAGACAGCACCTGTCAGGTAACTAAACAAACTGTTTGGTTGGTCATCTGAGATGTGGGAAACTCCTCCTTCGTTGGTCAAGTTCTAATTTCACCTGATTGTCAATTACTGTCATGAATTTATCAAATGTTCCAAGAAATTCATATATGGTGTTCATGGTATTATGTTCTTGACTAATTTTGACAATTGAACAGACTATTGTGCATATGATGACTTACACGATGAAATCATGCTGACATGTTTTGGAGAGAACAACCATTAGACTGAGAATCAACTAATCAGTTTAGATCAGCAAGATCTATTTATTTGGAAAATGTGCTAAATGTGGGCTTATTGTGCTAACTGCAGGCTACTTGTACTTAACCATTTGCAAAGATGCACTGAGACACTTGAGACATGTACTAAGGCATTTGCAATTTGATGAAATCAATGAGAAATGCCATTCTGTTGTGAACATTTGCAAGGTGGTTTGGAGATCTGTCCATGTTATTTTGAGAATGTCATCTCGGTTTCAAGAAATGAGGCAAACCAATCGAGAAAAACTGTAAAACGTTAGAAATTTTTTTTCATAAGAACAGGGAATTCAGCCCTACAAAGCTTGCCAGTTTTATCTACTTAATTCTTTCAAAATGACATCAAGTCGAGTTTTGAAAATCCCTAAAGTTTGCTGTCTACCACACTACTTGAAGCACAGATTTGGGAAGGCTGCAAAAAGTTCTTCCGCATTGAAGTATCTCAGAAGTACAGTGTCCTTTATAATTCATAAACAGAAGATGTTTGGAACGACTACAACTCTTCCTAGAGCTGGCTGTCTAACTAAATTGAACAATTGAGGTAGAAAGGCCTTGGTAAGAGAGGTGATCAAGAACCCAATGCTCACTCTGGCTCAGCTCCAGAGAACCTGTGTGAAAATGGGAGAAACTTTCAGATGGACAAGTTATCACCGCAGCGCTCCAATATCCTGGTCTTTATGTTAACATGTAAAAGTCTGCTTGGAGTTTACAAAAAATGAGAAACAAGATTCTCTGGTCTGATGAAACCAAGATTGAACTGTCAGGCCTCATTTCCAAGCATCACATCTGGAAGAAAGCCGGTGGGCTCAGCACCGTTCCAATGGTGAGGCATGCTGGATGCAACATCATGCTGTTTGGTTGCTTTTTCAGTGTCTGCGACTGATAGACTAGTCAGCGTTGAGGAGAAGCAGATCAGTGCATAGTACAAAAATATCCTTTTTGGAAAACCTACTTCAGAGCTCTCTGGACATTGGACTGGGATGAAGGTTCACCTCCAACAGGATAATGACCCCCTAAGCACAAGGTGAAGATGACACAGGAGTGGCTTAGAAACAACTCTTGAGAATGTTTGAGTGGCTGAGCCAATCCCAGACTTAAACCCATTCAAACATCTCTGGAGTGGCCTGAAAATAGCTGACCACTGAGAGTCTCCAATCACCCTGACTGAGTTTGAGAAGATCTGCGGAGGAGAACAACGGCAGGAAATCACCAAATCCAGGGCTGTGAAGCTTCTCTCTCTCTGTCTCTCTTTCTTTGTCTCTTTCTGTCTGTGAGCATATGTGTACAGTATATACAACTATGCATGAATGTACAGTTAGGTCCATCAATATTTGGACAGAGACAAGTTTTTTCTAATTTTGGTTGTTCTGTACATTACCACAATGAATTTTAAATGAAACAACTGAGATGCAATTGAAGTGCAGACTTTCAGCTTTAATTCAGTGGGTTGAACAAAACGATTGCATAAAAATGTGAGGCCACTAAAGCATTTTTTAACACAACAATAATGACATAATGGCGGACTTCCCACACCTGCCCATGAAATAGCCTTTGAGTCAATTGTCCAAAAATGTTCACGTTTTTATGCAATCGTTTTGTTCACCCCACTGAATTACAGCTGAAAGTCTGCACTTCAACTGCATCTGAGTTGTTTCATTTAAAATTCATTGTGGTAATGTACAGAACAACCAAAACTAGAAAAAAGTTGTCTCTGTCCAAATATTTATGGACCTAACTGTATGTATGTGTATGTGTGTGAGTGTGTATAAGGAATGGGAATACCATGGGTAATCCTAAGGGGTGACCATAGAAATCTGAGTTTTTGTGTGTCAAATCAAATTAGAAACATCTCTGCAATTCACCAGTATGAGTTCTGGACCATGACTACCAATTTGAAATTTGTTTTTTATTTTACTGGAAGTTGCAAAATATTTCTGTTTTGTGTCATTTACCTTGATATGTGAAAAAAAAAAGCTTTGAATTTCCAAATGTACTATAATTGTGAAGTGATTTTTGTCTGGCTTGTATAACATAAAAATCAGGTAACAGGATCAAGTTTCTGATGGTTAAGGATAGTCACTCTTGTCAATCATTGGTCGAATTTTCTTGTTGGTTTAACTTGTACATAGAATCTGATATTATACCATAAATATTATGTTCCCATAATATCATACCATAAATTTTATGTTAGCATTTTATTGATTTTTAAGTGCACGAACCTGTTTAATCCATCCATTCATTTTCCAACCTGTTGAATCCAAACACAGGGTCACGGGGGTCTGCTGGAGCCAATCCCAGCCAACACAGGGCACAAGGCAGGAACCAATCCTGGGCAGGGTGCCAACCCACTGCAGGACACACACAAACACACCCACACATCAAGCACACACTAGGGCCAATTTTAGAATCGCCAATGCACCTAACCTGCATGTCTTTGGACTGTGGGAGGAAACCGGAGAGAACCCACACAGACACGGGGAGAACATGCAAACTCCACGCAGGGAGGACCCGGGAAGTGAACCCAGGTCTCCTAACTGCGAGGCAGCAGCGCTACCACTGCGCCACCGTGCCGCCCTAACCTGTTTAATGGTGGAGTTTTTTTTGCCATGTTTTTAACCTCAGTCTTTTGCAGTAATCCTGCTGACAAACCAAACTGCCCCATTGGAACCATTAATCTGTCCAGCCATCCATCCACTATCCAACCCACTGTATCCTAACTACAGGGTCACGGGGGTCTGACCATTAATTTGTATTAAACTGATTTGCTGCCTAGCAAATGGAAAATCCTGATTTGTAACAAAGCTTTAGTACAGGTCAATGATGTTGGCTTGTTTTTCCATTTTGCATAACTTAACTGTGCCAGATTTTAATTCAATTCTGGGGTGGGTCCAACCCCGGCAGCATCAGCCACAATGCAGGAATTAGTCCATTGTAGTGTCCATACATCATGCACACAAATCCAATTTAGAGTTGAACGTTAACTTAACCTGCAAATCTCAGGAGAGGTGTAAGGAAAAAGCCATTATATTGTTCTAATTTTTTTTTCTTGTATGTCTGTATTTAAAATTGTAGTGTTTATTTTGTTTAGTTCTGGCCTTTTTACATAAAACTAAAATTGTACTAATATTTTGTTCTGAAGCAAGACTACAAACACCGACCTTCACATATTTCAATGGAAGTTATGTTTCAGTAAACAAAATACACTCTCAATTCATAATGCCGTTAAACACAGCTTGACTATCAATGATCAGACAGATGAAGTGGACCAATGAGTACAGTCAGCAAGATCAAATGTTTCAGCCCAAGAAACCAGTCTGTGCAGACACGTTGCTGTAAAAGCTTTAAACAAGGAGAGAGTTGTTCATGTTGCCATGACGTCCAATGCGCACATAGCCACAAAGTGAAAATATTCGCTCAACGAACGTCTGTGATCCAGGTGCACGGGTGAGGTCCCTGGCCACTGGCGCTTCTCGGCCACCGTAGCCTGGTACCAGGGAAGTGCTGGACTTCCACTAAGTGCTGATCCAGCTGGTCCTGCACTGAAACTCCAAGACCAATGCTTACCATCTCTCTTTCTCTTCTCAGGCTTAGTCTTGTTCTCCTCATCTAATGCACTTAAAATTGTTGGATGATGTTGAGCTAAAAGAGCCCTCAGATTTCTAGTATTCTTCCCACTAACTAAAAACCTGCACTCTTTTTCTTCTTCTCGCACTCAACATTTGCTTTTATTATCATCTGCGCTGAAATTAAAGTATTTCCACACGTTATTTTCTCGCTTTTCTCCAAAGTTACTCATCAATATCTTTGACGTTTACACCGGGTGTCTCTCAGGCTTGGAGTTCTGTGTAAAGACGGTTAGGCCCGAGTGTCTGTCGGATTGATCTCTACTGTTCCTACTAGTGGTGCAACGGATCAAAAAACTCACGGTTCAGTTCGGATCACGGTTTTAAGTCACGGATCGGATCAATTTTCAGATCAGCAAAAAAAAAAAAAAAGACAAATTTATTTAACTCTCCATTTATTTAGTTAAGTATTTTTTGCCCATTAAAAAAACATTCAACTCAAGACTCATTCCACTCAGTAAAGTATTTCCACTCTGGAAAGTATTCAGACCCCCTTCAATTTTTCACTCTTTGTTATATTGCAGCCATTTGCTAAAATCATTTAAATTATTTTTTTTCCTCATTAATGTACACACAGCACCCCATATTGACAGACAAATAAAAGAATTTTTAAAATTGTTGCAGATTTATTAAAAATGAAAAACTGAAATATCACATGGTCCTAAGTATTCAGACCCTTTGCTCAGTATTTAGTAGAAGCACCCTTTTGAGCCAATACAGCCATGAGTCTTCTTGGGAAAGATGCAACAAGTTTTTCACACCTGGATTTGGGGATCCTCTACCATTCCTCCTTGCAGATCCTCTCCAGTTCTGTCAGGTTGGATGGTAAACGTTGGTGGACAGCCATTTTTAGGTCTCTCCAATGATGCTCAATTGGGTTTAAGTCAGGGCTCTGGCTGGGCCATTCAAGAACAGTCACAGAGTTGTTGTGAAGCCACTCCTTCATTATTTTAGCTGTGTGCTTAGGGTCATTGTCTTGTTGGAAAGTAAACCTTCGGCCCAGTCTGAGGTCCTTAGCACTCTGGAGAAGGTTTTTGAACAGGATATTCCTGTACTTGGCCGCATTCATCTTTCCCTCGATTGCAACCAGTCGTCCTGTCCCTGCAGCTGAAAAACACCCCCACAGCATGATGCTGCCACCGCCATGCTTCACTGTGGGGACTGTATTGGACAAGTGATGAGCAGTGCCTGGTTGTCTCCACACATACCGCTTAGAATTAAGGCCACAAAGTTCTATCGGAGTTTGCTAAAAGACACCTGAAGGACGCTGAGATGGTGAGAAATAAGATTCTCTGGTCTGATGAGACTAAGATAGGATACCACCTCCTCTTTGATGGTGTCAGCAAAAGCCTTGCTGACCATGTCCTTCTGTGCAAAGGTCTCGCCAAAAAGCTCCGCCATTGCTGACTTCTTTTGAGGAGGAGATGTGTCTGCTCCTGTTGGTGCTGCATATTGACGCTGCAGGGAAAGTTACATTATTGATTAAAACTTTTTTTTTTTAAATGATGCTGGAGGTTTGTCGAGCTCCTCTGTTTAAACTGCTACCACTGACCATGACCACGCGTATGAAGCAGCAAACTGGACAAAAGTCGAGCGAAAATGCGCGAGAGAGATGGAGTTAGTGCGCGAGAGAAGTAGAGCACGAGAGCTACCGAGTTGCACGAGAGGTTGAGAGAGTGCGCGAGAGACACGCGCACAATACAGTGGAACCTTTTTTTTTCTCGGATCTTCGGATCACGTGTGTACCGAACTGTGGACCGAACCGTGGACAGGAATCGGTTCGGATCACGGATCAACAGTGATCCGTTGCACCACTAGTTCCTACATATGCAGTGTTAGGCCTGAACAACACTCAGGACACTATTCTGCTGCCATCTAGTGGTAAGATAACATCAGGTGGCAGAAAATCTCGAATACTTATCACTATTCACGAGTGGGGCAGAGCTTTCAACCTAAATACACAACGTTGTGTAGACAAGAAGCTGTAAAGCCGGTTTTAGATCAAACTGAAACTATAACCATATCTGAAAGGAGTTCTGGGACTAAATGTACGTATCAAAATAAAAGCTCCATTCCATCTGGCAAACTGCACATAAAAAAGAAATGAAATAACGTGAGCAGAGAACATTTTTGATAAACTGATGGATTCATGTCCCAGGAGTTCATTAATGTAAGTTCCAGCATTAAAGGAAGACAGATTTGGATTTTCCATGCCCTTCAGAGAAGTATGAGCTACGATAATTGAAAGCATTACATCAGTCCTGCTGCAGGATGGGGGGCAAAAAAGGGGCATTGTGTCTTTAAATTACCAGGACTCTCCGTTTTGAATGAAAAGGTGTTCAAATACGTTCAGAACAGTTTTACTTTGTCGGAGGTCAGATAAACTACACTGACCCCTAATTCACACCAAAAGCAACGAGGACAGAAATCACTTCTCTGTCACTTTCGTGGCATATTTAAAAAAGGAAATCAAAACAACAGCCTTTTTAGTTGGTCCAAAAATGTTTAAAATGATTTCTCAACATTCACGTGTGAGTTATGCGATGAAGTGAAACTTCTGGAAATTTCATTTTTATTTTTAGCCTGGATTGTTTGTTCAGCAAGTCAATTACGCTAGCTATAAAGTTGTGGACATTCCACATATAGAGCTGTCCTCTTGCAATAAATTTATAAATATGTTAATCTCAGTCTCTATGTAACTGTTAAGGTAGGCAGTACCATCTTTGGAGGGGGTGAAGAGGTGACTGTCATTTAACAGAACCGAAGGCTGCTAGATGCCATTCCAGAATGTGCCACACCAGTATGTGATGGACTCCACTGGGCACCCATAGAAGTGCATGAGAACTGAGACGGCAATGCCAGCTGCCCTCGGGCATCTGAGGGAGTAGTGGTGGTGGTAAGCCTTCTTGACAGGAGACCAAACATGCTGTGCCCACTTGAGTTTGGCTGTGATAATGTGTGCGTCTCATAAATGACTTCCCATAGTTTAAGGCTACACCAACCCTTCTCTACATGGTACTCTTTTATAACTGTCTAGAAAATGAAGGAATTATTACATCTGAATTTGTCCATTTTTGATTTAGGGGAAAAAAAAATAGTACTCTTTCCAATGCAAGACTTGAAGTCACCCATTTATGACACATGTCTGCAACACCAGATATCACAAGTTTGAATTCTAAAAGGCAAAAGATTAGAACTTTAGAATTGAGACAAGAACAGGTCATTCAGCCCAATGAAGCTCGCCAGTCCTATCCACTTATTTCTTCTAAAATACATCAAGTCGGGTTTTTGAAAATCTCTAAAGTCCTACTGTCCACCACACTACTTGGTATCTTATTCCAAGTGTCTGTGGCTCTCTGTGTAAAGAAGAACTTCCTAATGTTTGTGTGAAATTTACCCTTAACAAGTTTCCAACTGTGTCCCCGTGTTCTTGATGAACTCATTTCCAAATAACAGTCTTGATCCACTGTACTAATTCCCTTCATAATTTTAAACACTTAAATCATGTCACCTCTTAATCTTCTTTGGCTTAAACTGTAAAGGCTCAGCTTTTTTAATCTTTCCTCATAACTCATCCCCTGTAAACCTGGAATCAGCCTAGTTGCTCTTCTCTGGACCTTTTCTAGTGCTGCTATGCCC
Source organism: Polypterus senegalus (assembly GCF_016835505.1). Lineage (NCBI taxonomy): Eukaryota > Metazoa > Chordata > Cladistia > Polypteriformes > Polypteridae > Polypterus > Polypterus senegalus. The sequence continues at coordinate 152,775,552 of NC_053161.1, forward strand.
TTTTTGTAGCCTGGAGACCAAAACTGCAGCCAGTACTCAAGATGAGGCCTCGTCTTTGTCCACCTGTAGGTGTTTTTGGGTAGACAGGGATGGACAAACAATCAGAAATTCCACATAAAGTTTGAGTTTGGCTGTGAAGTTCTCAAAGCCCAACTCCACATGGACGTGTCCAGGTTGACTGTCGATTTGCAGTACGTGTCAGCTATTGAAGAGGCCTGACAATTAGGACTTTGGGGTGGAAGTTCTGAAGACAAAACCAACTCTCAAATAGCTGGTGCCAGAATTGTCAGCGCATCGGTCGCAGAGCCAGTAAAGTTACTATACTGTACATGTCAAGGGGAACAGCCTCAAAAATAATGGCAGCCTTAGGCACACGTGAACAAACTTCAACAAAGTCAAAGTGGTGGCCTGCCATAGTCACCCACAGGGACAGACAGACACTTTATAGGATCAGCAGCTAAATGTCACCAAACTACAACCTGAAAACTGAGCACAGAACTGAATCAGCGACTCTGTGACCAGACCTACCACAGACTGAACCTGGTGGGCTTCACAACGGTGGAATTTATAGGCTGCCATTCTGGAAACTACTTACTGCATGTCCACGGCCAACACACAAAAACACATTGCCTGATGGAAGGAACATGAAACGAAGCTGAGCAACGGAACACGTCAGATGGTCTCAGGAGTGATCTGTCACCACATCTCCTGCACTCAGTCTGGTTTACATTTGGAGACGGCCAAAGAAGGTCTTCAATACACAAAGGCAGTTGACGACAGAGGGGTTTGTAATGGTTGGGCAGTGGGGCATGGAAGTCAGTCAGTCCAATGATTGCTCTGAATGTCAATAAAACAGCTAAATAACAGATAGAAATGTACTACATAATAGATAAATAGATGTGAAAGGCACTATATAACGGGTACATGGATAGACAGACAAAGCTTTATTTGTACCAAGGGGACATTTAGCTGTTACAGGCATTCAATTTAGTAACAACAATATAACTGCCTACCACCAGCCTGACATCCCCACCGTGCCTAAAACACACAGAGATATACGTGAAAAAAAATAAATAAATAAAAAGCACAGTGCCAGTCCCAGTGCGGTGTTCATTATACATGCATACGGTCATTGGTATAAAGGAGCCCCGATTGTGTTTCTTGACACCCTTCCTCTGAGTAATTCGTTGTGTGAAAGTCCTCATTGTTGGTGTGTCAGAGAGGATGTGCAGCATTGTTCATTATGGTTCTCAGTGTTGTCTTCATTCTCTCCTCCATTACTACCTGCAGTGGGTCGACAGCACATCCCATAACTGAGTTGTCACATCAAGTGACACTATTTGGAGTCGACATTGCTGGTGACTGCTTTCTCAGCACAAGCCCATTTTGGACTCAGTTTTTACTACTCAATATTGTAGAATTATATTTTAAATACATGTGTTTAATCTGTTAATATATGTAATTATGTAATTGCATTGTTGTATATTTTTTAATATGATTGTTACAAAAAATATTTACTTAACAAAAATGAGTACCCGTCTCTTTGACAAAGTAAATAAACAATTCAAAATGCTTCCACCCCCTAAAGAGTTAACTAAACATCCCGGACTGTTGTGCCACGTGCACGTTTTCTAATTTGTTTGTGCCATACTCATTGATGTGATGGCAACAGAATGACGGCAGAAGCCATCGTTTAGGTGAATACTTGGCACTACTGATGCCACCAGCATCAGCCTACAGTACCTTAGAAACATGCAGCCATTACCAGTTTATCTTTTCAGATTGTTAGCTGTAGCAAATGTAATCAAGGTGAAGACACACTGCTTCAGCAAAGTCCACCACGGGAAGAGATCATGAGAACTTCGGGAGCTCCAGTACTGTAAGTGTGTGGCACCCGTTTGCATTTCTTGTCTCGGTGGGGCACATTTCTCTAAGGGTTTGTGTGGTGCACTGTAGTCACTCGTTAGTCATGGGGAGTTTTTTGTATTCCTACTGCTTTATATCTCTGGAATATGCCATGAGGGTCCAGCAAGTCCTCCATTGTACCCAGCAGTGCCCTTTGTTTATAGATTTTTATGAATGAGGCTAGTCTAGACAGGCCTGGAAGCATTTATGAATAGTCCTGTGGATCCAAGTGCAACTGGCACAATTTGGCGGTGTTGCTCCATATGTTATACAGTAGATTTCTTATTGTTAGCACTGAAGTAGTCATGGCAGGTGTTGTCCGGTGGTTTATCTTCTGTGCTGTTTGATTTTTTTGTCAATGAATTCTAGTTTACTAGCATCATAGTAATTTTATATATATATATATATATATATATATATATATATATATATATAAAAATGTGTGTGTGTATTCTGTTCGCAAGGACTGGTGTGCCCAATGTCATTACAACTTCTCCACTATCAGTTATTCTGTCCCAAGTGTGGTCCCAATGTCTACATGGTATTGGCATATTGTGTTTGTTTTTTTTTTTGTTTAAGAATTTCCAAGGCAGAATATTCTGGAAGCTTTCCTGTTTTGGATGCACACATCACCGAGCCACTTTGCTCTCAAAGGTCCTTCAGCACAGGCCAAATCCTGTGCAGCCGTGATTAAATGGTTACCTTCAGCTCACCCCTGTGACACCAGCCACTAGGTAGTTGTTGATTCACATAGGGCTGAAGCAGCGCACCATATTGTTGAACACTGTCAGTTGCAGTTTAGGTGTTTTTTTGCCCCCTTATTCTTGCTTCTGTTTTTAAAACCCCCACTTTTTGCTGGCTAGTGGACACTGTACTGCTTCTACCTGCATAAATGGTGCTGGTGGGCTTTAGAAATGCCTTTACTTCTCCAGAAGGGTTGAACAAGCAATACACTGGAGACTGTTGTGGGCTTTTTGTGTACACGATGAGCTCCTTCTGTACAAGATGATCCTGACAGCACATCAGCTAAGTCTGAGCTTTTCTCTGAGGTCCCTGCCACCATGCATTTGACTGTTGTAAATTAAGTGATGTGCATGCAGTCATTTTCTTGTTTTCTAGATCTTTGTGAAGTCATTGTTTGCTCCCAGAGTTGTATCATAAGATGGGTATTCTGATGGTATGAATTTTATTGCATGATATTAGAGAACTGTCAAGAATCATCTTTGTTCTTTGGACACATGTTTTTGCAGATTACCTTGAAGTCAGTTTCTCCATACTTTCTTGTACACTCACTGTCAGGAAAGGAATGAATGTCGTGCTTTAGTCATGGCTGTTCTGTTGTACCTCTTACTAACTTAGCTTTGCAGCAATGGCTTGGCCTGGCACCAGTACTGTTCTCAGAAACACTTTTGCTTTCAGTTTGTATCAAATTATGGTAAGTGGTAGGATGGCAAAATGGACCCAAAAGTTTCTTTTTAATTGTCCTAGACATGACAGTACAACTAGCTCTATTTCTATTGTTTTGTTCCACATTTTTCTTCTGTGTGGACTAATGTGTGTTTCTGAAGTCTGCTCAAGACAGAGAATCCTTTGCCACATTCAGAACAGCAGTGGGGTTTCTCCCCAGTGTGAATCCTTCTGTGAGTCTGAAGATGGCCTATTTGTGAGAATCGCTTCCCACACTGAGAACAACTGTATGGTTTCTCTCCTGTATGAATTCTTGTGTGGGTCTGAAGACGGCTACCATCAGAGAATCGTTTGCCACATTCAGGACAGCCATATGGCTTTTCTCCAGTGTGAATTCTAGCGTGGGTCTTCAGTTGACTTACTTGTGAGAATTGTTTACCACATTCAGAACAGCCGTATGGCTTCTCCCCAGTGTGAATTCTTGTGTGTGTCTTAAGATGGCTTATTTGTGAAAACAACTTTCCACATTCAGAACAACTGTATGGTTTCTCTCCAGTATGAATTCTGGTGTGAGTCTGAAGATGGCTACCATTGGAAAATTGTTTGCCACACTCAGAGCAGCAATAGGGTTTCTCTCCAGTGTGAATTCTTGAGTGTGTCTTAAGATGACATATGCGTGAAAATTTTTTACCACATTCAGGACAGCTATATGGTTTCTCCCCTGTGTGGATTCTTCTGTGGGTCTGAAGAAGGCCACTGCAAGAGAATTGTCGGCCACATTCAGGACAACTATATGGTTTCTCTCCAGTGTGAATTCTCGTGTGTCTCTGAAAATGGCTCTTGTTGGAAAATAGCTTACCACATTCCGAACAGCAATATGGACTCTCTCCAGCATGAATTTTAGAATGAATCTTTAGCCCACTACTATGGGAGAATTGTTTACCACATTCAGGACAGCAATAGGGCTTCTCACCTGTGTGAGTTCTTAAGTGTACATTAAGATTGCTCTTGTTGGAGAATAGCTTTCCACATTCAGAACAGCAGTAGGGCTTTTGGTTTGTAGAACTCCACTGTTGACTTTTACAGTTAGATTTATGTTTCCACCCTTTTCTACGCTCCTGGCAGGTACTTGTTTTTTGTGCCTGTTGCTTGTTGATGGCACCTGTCCTGGTTTTTTTCACAGACGTTTCAGAATTTGATTCCAAAGAAGCTGGTAACACACTCTCCAATTCAGATGTACATTTCTGCACTTTTTTATCATGCGCTGTATGTTGTACTCTGTTCTGCTGGGATGTCTGAACAAATGAAGATGGGGAGAAATTGCCACTGTCCTGGAAATCTGCAAAAACAGAAATGTACAATTTAACACTAGAATTACCAAAGCATATGAAAAAACCTGTAAATCCGGCCCACCTTAAATTCCTTTGCACCTCTCCGTCAGCGTCTTTTGCCTTCTAAATGTACCGATCAAGAAAAGCTGCAAGCAGCTTACTATTCCATCCTCCCACCGCCGCAGAACGGACACAAAGTTCTCCCTGTTCCAGCCTTCATTATCTGGGAGTGAAGTGCTGGAGTTTTAGAGTGGAAATAAAGGTTAGTTATTTGGAACACATGCATTTTGTGTGTGTGTTCCATTTCTACAATAATCTGTGTAAACACATTGTTAAAACAGAAACGTTTTTCATATTTTAGTAATAAACTAGCAAAATAACCACGCTTTGCAGTGGAGAAGTAGTGTGTTAAAGAAGTAATGAAAAATTAAGGGAAACATTTTGAAAATAACGTAACATGATTGTCAATGTAATTGTTTTGTCACTGTTGAGAGTGTTGCTGTCATATATATATATATATATATATATATATATATATATATATATATATATATATATACATACACACACACATACAGTAATCCCTCCTCAATCACAGGGGTTGCGTTCCAGAACCCCCACGATAGATGAAAATCCACGAAGTAGAAACCATATGTTTGTGTAGTTATTTTTATATATTTTAAGCCCTAAAAAACCACACTCTACCACACTGTTAACATTATTAGAGCCCTCTAGACATGAAATAACACCCTTTAGTCAAAAGTTTAAACTGTGCTCCATGACAAGACAGAGATGACAGTTCTTTCTCACAATTAAAAGGATGCAAACATATCTTTTCTTCAAAGGAGTGTCTATATCAGGAACAGAGAATTTAAGAGAGAGAGCGAGTGCTCGCAAAGAAAAGCAAACAATCAAAAAATCAATACGTGTGCTTTTAAGTTTGCTCGAAGCACTGCAATAAAGCGGCATTTTTCAGAGGAGCGTCAGTATCTTCTAAGCAAACAGCCTCTGTGCAAAAAGCACCTCTGCTCACACCCCCTCCGTCAGGCACAGAGAATGTCAGAGAGGGTGAGAGAGAGGCAGAGACAAGCAAACAATCAAGCACCGCGTGGGAAGCATATCTTATAGCATTGAGGAGTTTTAGTTAATATATAATACATGCTCTGATTGGGTAGCTTCTAAGCCATCTGCCAATAGCGTTCCTTTGTATGAAATCAACTGGGCAAACAAACTGAGGAAGCATGTAGCATAAATTAAAAGACCCATTGTCCGCAGAAATCCGTGAACCAGCGAAAAATCCGTGATATATGTTTAGATATGCTTACATTTAAAATCCGCGATAAGAGTGAAGCCGCGAAAGTCGAAGCGCGATATAGCAAGGTATTACTGTGTATATTATATATATATATATAATCTCTATCTATCTATATCTATATCTATACACACACACACATTATATATACAGTATATATACCTATATACAGTATATATACCTATATATATATATATATATATATACCTATATATATATATATCTATATCTATAGATATAGATATAGATATAGATTAGTTATATATATATCTATATCTATATATATATATCTATATATATATCTATATATATATCTATATATATATATACTAATAAAAGGCAAAGCCCTCACTCACTCACTGACTCATCACTAATTCTCCAACTTCCCGTGTGAGTGGAAGGCTGAAATTTGGCAGGTTCATTCCTGACAGCTTCCTTACAAAAGTTGGGCAGGTTTTATATCGAAATTCTACGCGTAATGGTCATAACTGGAAGCAGTTTTCTCCATTTACTGTAATGGAGATGAGCTTCAACGCCGTGGGGCGTAGTTTCGTGTGACATCATCACGCCTCCCACGTAATCACGCAGTACATAGAAAACCAGGAAGACCTCAAAAAAGCGCTCAAGAAAACATGCATTATATAATTGAGAAGGCAGCGAAACAATAAGAAGCGAGCGAAAGTGACATATACTACCATATATTCATGAGTGTTGCCAGCTCAAAAAGAAAGCACGGTGTAAACCTAAACTTTAAATTAAGTTCATAGACAGGCTACCGCTGGCGTTTCACATACACAGAGGTAATGCGGGATACAAGTTTAATGAGAGGACGAGGATATAAACGAGTTTTGATCACTAAGTAACTAAGTTAAAATTGTAGGTGAAGGGGTGTGCTTATGCAAATTCCGAGACTGTGTTTGTGGGGATTGACAGTTAAGGCGGGTGGGGAGTCACGCCATCATCTCCCTCCCACCTCATTTTGCTCTGAGCTGAGCTCCGGCTAACGCTGTCTTCCGAAGCAACTTCCTCAGACTGCCACCAAATACTCGCAGAAAAATCCACAAGTTAATACACACGCTGTCTCTATAGAGTTTCTACACACTGAATCCTCCAGGCACTACTTACAAAAGGTCACATTGACAATCGTGTTACGCTATTTTTAAAATCTTTCCTTTTCTTAGCACAAGCACAGCTGAGAAGCTTCGATGCATGTGCTCCATAACGCATTAAAAAATAATGCATTTAATCACACTTTGCATTACAAGCAAAGGGAGCTTTTGTCAATGCATGATTTCCTGGTACACGGATTACATTGATCAGCGCATCCCGATTTATTTTACCCTCGCACCACCTTAGTTTGAGAAGAAGTATGAAAAAATATGAGGTTAACACAGAAAAACAGATCACCAATTCAAGCTTTATGAATAATCGATTCGCCATCAATAATTGTTTTGGTAAAGCCATCCTCCTTCCATTTTATAATTTTTCCGCCACTAGCCATGATTAAATGAACGGTAATAAAGTAAGAGCAAAGCGAGGGTGACTTATTTAGGCAGGAATATATATGACAGCAACACTCATGACAATGTCAATCATGTTACGTTATTATTAAAATGTTTCCTTTTCTTTTTCATTACTTCTTTAACACACTACTTCTCCGCTAGAGCACGGTATTTTGCTATATATATATATATATATATATATATGAATGACCTCCAAAGCTGAGACTTTTGATATCATGAGCGTGTCTGCAAACTGGGGTCTCCTGCCCAGCAAAAGTCGAGCAGCCAGCGGCGTGCATAGCTGTGCCGGCCTTTGAGACGCTGACTGCGCTTCTGCCTTAAGTCAAAGTGAGCACTTTTAATTTTTTTCATCCTCCCCCTGCGCTATAGCCCAGACAAGTGCAAACACGGGACCCCTTTTCTACACCACGGCAAAATAATATTAAGGCGATTCACAATCGAGGCGTGAGGCACAAATTTGAGCGTTCACATAGAAAATGTAATTTCAATGTACCTGTACTTCTTAAAACGTTAATGTTTTACTGTTTAATAACTTATAGACTATAATTTATTATTTTCCCTTGCACTCAGTGACCAAACCTATACACACACATATAGACACATACAAACATACACACAAGTATATGTATGTGTATATATATACACACACACACACATACATACACACATATATATATAATTTGTGTGTGTGTATGTATGTATGTATGTATGTGTGTGAATATATGATGTAGATGATATATATATATATATATATACACACATACATACCTATATATGTGTATATGTAGATATGTATATAGATATGTGTATATGTAGATATGTATATAGATATGTCTATATATATATATATATATATATATATATATATATATATATATATATATATATATATATATATATATATATATATATATATATATATATATATATATATATATATATATATATATATATATATATATATATATATATATATATATATACACATATATATATATATATATATATATATATATATATATATATATATATATATATATATATATATATATATATATATATATATATATATATATATATATATATATATATATATATATATATATATATATATATATATATATATACACATATATATATATATATATATATATATATATATATATATATATATATATATATATATATATATATATATATATATATATATATATATATATATACATATATATATATATATATATATATATATATATATATATATATATATATATATATATATATATATATATATATATATATATATATATATATATATATATATATATATATATATATATATATATATATATACATATATACATATATGTGTGTGTATGTATGTATGTATGTATGTATGTGTGTGTATATATGACAGCAGCAATCAAGCTGTGAGAAAACAGTAAAAAGGAGGCGTGTCAGGCGTGTGGTACATTTTCTGATGCAGCTACGAAAACAACTTGGACGCTGCCGCCAAATACACAAAACAATTACTTTGACAATCATGTTACATTATTTTTAAAATGTTTCCTTTTCTTTTCATAACTTCTTTAACACATGACATCGCTGTGAAGCACTGGTATTTTGCTATATATATATATATATATATATATATATATATATATATATATATATATATATATATATATATATATATATATATATATATCTCACAGCGACACTCATAACAGTGACAAAACAATTACATTGACAATCATGTTACGTTATTTTCAAAATGTTTCCTTTTCTTTTCATTGCTTTTTAACACACTACTTCTCTTGGCCGGTATTTTGTAGTATATATATATATATATATATATATATATATATATAGCAAAATACCTGCGCTTTGCAGTAGCGAAGTACTGCCTTAAAAGTTTTATTAAGAAGAAAATTGAGCCTTTTTAAACTGAGGGAAAATATACCAATAATTATTTGTTAAGGATCTCTTTGTATACCACATTGTGAGTAATGTAATGTAATATGACCAAGCTGTGCGCTGAGCTTACTCTTGAGCATGCAACGTACAGTTGGCCATGTGAACAGTAATCTTGTTTCAAATCTCACAGCTTGGACTGCTGCTGTCATAATCAGTTTGAGTTTCATGGTTTGTTTCAATTACGACAGTATTTGTAGGACTTGTGTTGAAGTGACATTCGGCATCTGTCAAGCGTTGTAAGTATACAACCAGTTTCATCAATAACTTCACATCCAGCTTTTGAGAGTTTAAACATTCATAAACATCAAAGTTTCCACTACTGAAATCGTCACCTGTCAATCTAAGATGTTTAAGAGGCATTGGCACCCCAGTGCCTGTTTGTTCTGGGAGCCCGGCACTTCCGCCACACCAGGAAGTGCCGGGGAAGACGACCGGGGAGACACGGACGGCTTCCGGGTGCGCAGCCGGCACTTCCGCCACACAGGGGTGTGGCCACCGTTAAGTGCCGGGAAGCAGCTGGAGCCCATCCGGCTGCCCATAAAAGGGGCCGCCTCCCTCCAGTCAGCGGTGGAAGTCGGGAGGCAGAAGGACTGAGCTTGAGGAAGGACTGGAGGCGGCCAGGAAGGCACAAGAAACTGTGGGCCCTGGACTTTGGGGGATTCAGTGCCAGCAGCACTGGGGTTCGTGAGTGCACGTGACTTTTATAGTAGTGTAAATAGTGTGAATAAAAAGTGTGTTGGGTGCAAAAATGTTGTCCGTCTGTCTGTGCCGGGGCCAGAGTTCACACTACACAATAACTATAATCGTAATAAATGAACAGTAAAACAGCGGAGAAGTCGTGGATTAAATAAAAAGGCTGTAGTTATCAGCAGGGAGACGTGAATCCCTTGGCGAAGCAAGGAAGGGAATGTAGAGACCGGAGCGACGGACGGCCTTATATAGGCAGGCAGCCAACAACGTGGGAAGCGTTGGGATGGGGGACCCAACGCCGCCTCACACGGTGACCGAGCTGCAGGCTATGGACGTATATATGTATGTAAGATTCAGTTAGAGTTGGGAACCCGCGTACCAAATTTCTTGAAGATGGGTCCATAAGTAACAAAGACTGTTGAAAAGTTCAATATGGCGGCCGACAGTGGCATCATACCACCGAAATAAGTATGTACATTGGTTTCGGTTAGCGCAGGGAAGGCGCCTACCAAATTTCGTGAAGATGGGGCCATGACTAAGAAAGTTCAACATGGCGGACGTTGTTGACCTTTATGACCGTTATGCATAGAATTTCGAAATGAAACCTGCTTAACTTTTGTAAGTAAGCTGTAAGGAATGAGCCTGCCAAATTTCAGCCTTCTACCTACACGGGAAGTTGGAGAATTAGTGATGAGTGAGTGAGTGAGTCAGTCAGTCAGTCAGTGAGGGCTTTCCCTTTTATTAGTATAGATGACAAAATGTAGACAAACTATATAATGTGCAAAGCTTGAAGTGCAAAGATCAGATAAACACTTTCACAAAAGGTTCAAGGACGATATAACAGCTTCCGTGGCGTAGCACTAAGAATTGCTGACTTGTAATCAAGAGTCCCCTGGTTCGATCCTGACTGCCTCGAATATTTACCGTTTTGAGTAGTGAGCTGCTCTTATTGTTAATATTATACAGTAAAAACATACATTTGGTTTGCATCTGTAACAGCCGGTGTACATTTATAGGACTTGAAAAGTTAGTTTTTTTTTTTTTTCCACTTTTATTCTCTCAGTCACAATCACGATAAATATTACCGCATACCCCTGTTGCACGGGAGCAGTGTACACTTGTCAACTCATTCATCTACTATCTTAACTTAGAGGTGCTTTCAGATTTCTGTTTTGGATACAGTCCCTTTAATCACAAACTTCAATGTTTGTGAAAGTTTATTTACAAGAAAGCATTAAGCTCACACAAAGCCTCTTCTGGACAATTGTAAAGATGTTTTAATTTCCTTAGCTGTTCAGAGGTGGGCATGCCAATACATTGTGAAGAGGGGGGCTGAACGCACCCCAAGGAGACAGGGTCGCTCCTCCGACACCCCCTCTTAAAACGGTGATACAATGGGAAAGAAATACAGTTTTTATCCCCTCTTTGCTCAATAAGCTGCTGCCATCAGCAGCACTTACAACATTTAAAAGCCTGTGCAGCAGCTGACCTTTTATCTCACTGCCTTGTCTCTCTTCTCCCCTAGACATCCTCTGCTCTTGTTGGGGGTCCAGCTCCCGAGGCGTGCCCATATGAAGAGGAAGATTTTCTATTCTTTTAATTGCGAGATGGAACTGTCTTCTCAGAGCTCGACTCACTCATGAAAGAGACTTATGTTTGTTTGAAGTGTCTGAATAACGTTTCTGTCTCTAAAATCTCCTGGCTATCTGTGCAACTCTGTGACCCAAGCGTGTCAGCATCTAAAGAATTAGCTCTCCTCTATGCTGCAAGGCTCCAACTCAGGGCCTGGGGATTGCAGTGAAGCTAAAGGCCCCGTGGCTGCAGTGGACAGTCAGCTCAGACAGTGAAGGTCCCTCTTTGGCGGCACAGCAGGATCGCCATCAGCTTGAATTAATCCACAATTGATCCTTTTTGTTTATATTCTCCTGGATTCTAGTTCGGTATCTAGATGTTGATCTCCAGAATGGCTAGGTTTAGAATATACTGTACATGAATGAATACTTCAATATTTCTCCAGCCCTAATTCATGTACCAGTGATGTTAGTATTTTTATTGAAAATGCCTGAGAGACACATAGCTCCCAAACGTGGCTATTATTTAATTACACACCAGTCAATATTACTATTTTAGATGAGTAACAAGGAGCAGCACAAAGCTTCTTTGTGGATTCAGTGTCCTGGGTTCAAATCCCACGCTGTCTGTGTGGAGTCTGCATATTCTCTACATATCTGTGTAAGTTTTCCTCCAAAATGACCTCTTTTATAATTAGGGAACCATGACATCTATCTATATATATAATTCACTAAGGCAAGACAACCATGGAAAGCACGCCGGAAGGGGCGTGGATTCACTAAGCCACCGACAAGTGAGACACTCAAGGAAGGAGCCATGCCCACCAAATCCAAGACCATTGGATACGACGACAACTCGCAGGGCCACGCCCACCAACTCGGATGCGACGACACAGAAAAAATGGCATCATTTATATTCGTCTGTCGTAGAGGCCACATGCAGTGCAGGTCAGGTTAATGTCGTGTGCATGTTAGGCACCTCCGAGCTACGTTGACTGTTCATAGAGGCATGTTTCTCGCGGAGGTGAATCGCCATATGCAGTGTGTGAAACGGTTTTCGAGGGGTATCCCATGGGATCCTTAAAACAATCCTTTACAACTGAGCTTAAAGCACAATGAAGTAAGCAGTCTCTAAAAACCGAGTTTTCGGTTACGACACATGACCGTGTGCACTGCAGAAAACTGCATTACATGCTACATACAGCTATTCGCTTCCGCGACAAACATGCGTCTTCTTAGATGCTCCTGCAGGAACAAGGAAGACGTTTTCCTGCCCACCAACACTCCTTTTTCACCGGCCGGCGTTTACCCTCGCTCTCTAGGCATTCACACTGCCTGCCCATTTGCCCGGACGCAAAAACTCACCGACCACCCAGTTAGTCCCTTTCGTCTGTGGTAAGAGTCCGCATGCACGTCTGAGCCATGTGGCGTTTGGAGAGAGCAAAATACAACACAATAGTGAACCCGCAGCATAACAGAGTTCCATCATTTCATTCACTTACTGTTGTATTCTCACACCAACCCGTTTTAGACATCCGTGTCTTTCCAGAAGTGTTTAGCATTCAATAAATAATTATGCATGACATTGGACGTGTGTCTACCCAGCGCAGAGAGGCGTGGGTAAGCCGTTGAACCCCATTCGGGCTGCAAGCCATAGAATTCCCACTAAGTGTGACTCATACGCTCCCACTCATTACATCCCTACCCTTTGTACACTCCCCCTCTCCCACCTCACTACTACCGTGGTCCGGTGTCTTGGTGGATTATATATAGAAAAGCAGCCAAAACCGCACAGAGCAATGAAACGTCTATGTCAGTCACAGGTGCATCTGGACTGTGTAAAGACGACAGCGACTCGAGTGACGAGTTGGAGGTGGGCACATGAGCGGGCAGTGCATACTGAACGAGAAATCAGCAGACTAGCATGACGGAGGGAGCTGAATGGACGTCCTTCTCCTCTCCTCCCATTCCACACTCCGCGCCGTGCACCCCCATCCCTTTGTCGGGCAGGAGAAGGCGCGAGGACGGTCCGCCAGTTTTCAGTCACGGACGATTGTGTGTTGGTTCGTTCCGTGCAATGTTACAATGTTGCTTTTCTTGCCGATTTATTACATTACTGATTTTTCAAATTTTTATTTTCTCCCTGTGCTTAAAAATCATTAAAAAACCGGCCTGATTATGCGGCGTATGGTACGCCGCGGGTTGACTAGTAATAGTAAACTTGATTATTTTTAAAAGCTAAGCAAAATGACATCTTTTATTGGATAACTAAAAAGATTACAATATGCAAAATTTGTATGTAATCATCTTGCCTGAAGAAGGGGCCTGAGTTGCCTCGAAAGCTTGCATATTGTAATCTTTTTAGTTAGCCAATAAAAGGTGTCATTTTGCTTGGCTTTTCTCTACATTCATAATGGCTAACACGGTACAACACCCTATTATTTTTAAACAAATTATAAATAATCTAATAGGCAAATTAGGCTAACAGATGACTCTATACTGGCCTAGTGAGTGTGAGCATCACAATGGACTGGTATCTTGTCTCTTGTGGGGGAGATTTAGCAGGCTCGAGAAAGTCAAATCAAAATATTTTGTAATATATGACACCCAAACTAGCATATTCAATTCAAATGTTTACATTATACTTGTAAATAAGCATAACTCTTCAATTTAAAAATGATTTTGTATGCTTCACAAAAAAAAATGTACATAACATTTCAATGTTTTGAATAAAATGCGGTGAGCTCATTTCAGAGAAAGAACACTTCTAAGACTTGCCTGCATTATAATTTAACACTTACTTTCCTCAGAATGACTTGCAGATGAGAGATGATCCTTCAGTGCTCTCCTTGGTGACATGTCCTTAATGCTCTTGATGTCAGGTATCGCTAACTCAGACTTCACACTGTCAGCATGCTGCTCAATAGACCAGGGTCTACTCGGTGACATAGCTACACTATGACACCCAGAATCCAACATAAACTTATCTTCTTTGACATCATCTGTGCCTTCATGTTTCTGTACATCAGGACAGACGATCTCCTCTTTAATGCCTAGAGATCCCCATTCACAGTTCTCCTCCTCCTTAATGCATAAACTTGCTTGGTGATGGTGGGTGGGTCCCCATTCACAGTCCTCTTCTTTAATGTCCACGGCCTTGTTCTCCATGTTTTTTTTTTTTTATATATGGGATCAGCCTGTCACGTCTCCTCCTTCATTTAAATCTAAGCAAGTCCAGAAATTGTCCCTTTTTTGAGTCTGTCTGTGAAGAAAGAAGGGTTACATTTCATTACACCACAAGATTCAAACATATTATACTTTTTACTGTAAGTACTCATTATGTTAAGTCGACTCACATACCGTAGATCACACCCTATATCACATTTAAAGGAATTTATCATACCTTGTATTGAAGAAGGGGTCTGAGTTGCCTTGAAAGCTTGCATATTGTAATCTTTTTAGTTAGCCAATAAAAGGGGTAATTTTGCTTGACTTCTCACTACATTCATAATGGCTAACACAACACTTTAGTACTACACACCTTGAATTAAATTGGCAAGGGTAAAAAAATCTTAGCAAGTGTGTAGTGGTGGAAAAATAGAAAGGAAGGCCCTTCACAGCTCTACAAAAGCAGAATTCATCAAGTGCCATTGACACCACATTGTTTAAAAGTGGTGTGTACTCTGACCAGTCCTACATTTCATGGATGTGTAAACCGGTTTATATTAACTGCATTTTTATCACAACATAATAGTGACAGACTTATGTGGCATTTGGAGCAAACAAGAAATAGTGCTGCCAGGAGAATATATGAAACATCTTCCTAAGCCAGAGTTAAAAAGGCTGAGTCATGTGTCTCAGCAAAGACCTCCAAAGCCATCATTATTGCAGTCCTGCAATTAAGGCCCCAGTATAACAGATTGTATGATAAAAAAGCAGCGACTGGAGATCATCGGGAGTAAGCTGCTCCAAGTCTTGTGGTGATTCCAGGCACAAAAACACACAAGAGTGCTGCGAGAGGCCCCCTTGTCACTACCTTCTAGCCGGACTGATTGTTCAAACTTGTTACACAGGTCAGTAGAAAATGGCCTCCTTGATTCAGAGTAAAGGAAACTGGATGACTTGACCAGAGCAGCACGTTTTGACCACATCATCCCTCAGCTGGCTTCCTGTCAAATATCAGAGTCATGTTACCGATTTATGAAGCTTTTCATTCCAATACCTTAGAACAGGGGTGGGCAAAGTCGGTCCTGGAGGGCCTCAGTGGCTGCAGGTTTTTGTTCCAACCCAGTCGCTTAATTAGAAAACAATCCTTGCCAATAATTTAATTTCATGACTTGTTAGTGCTTTAACTCTGCCATGTTGGTCATTCTCATATCCTAGATTATTTTTTTTTCTTTCTAATGATATCTAAAATGGATGAGTAATTCTCTGTCCTTCACTTTTTTCTCTTCACTTTCTTTCCAAGTATTTAAGTAAACTCAATAGTGCATGATAAATACACACAGGTGTAAATGGGAACAAGTTAAATGGAGAAAGGCTGCTTTCCTTTGTCATTTGCATCTTATTGCTAATAAAGAGCAATCAAAAACCAAGAATACAGCTGTTTAAGACTAAAATAAGCAATGAGGGTTCAAAGTCTTAATGAGCGAGACAACTAAAATGAAGCAGAAGTGTCACTTGAGCAATAAGAGCTTCTTATTAAACTACTGGGTTGGAGCAAAAACCTGTAGCCACTGGAGTCCACCAGGAACATCTTTGCTCACCCCTGCTTTAGAGTATTTTGGTCTGCTGACCCCATTTAAACTTATCCTTAAATAGTAAATCTCTCCAATGTCAACCTTCTTACTTACCAAAATCCTGTTCCTTAACTCTTAGCATAGTAACTTTTCTAGGATGGCAGGGCTGGGCAAATTTTTTGAACAGTTTAAAGTGAAACTCAAACATGAAAATAGCAAACAGCTGCTCACGGGTGTACAGTCAATGGATATTAGTGCAGAGAATATGAAGAGGGGTACTTGATGAGCTCATTCCAAAGACGGGCCAAAACATTAAGTTGGATGTCTGGAATCGGTTTAGAGATGAAAGACTGGCTGTCAAATAAACTAATGTAAAATGCAAAGTCTACAAGAAGACAACAGCAGTTCAAAGTGGCAGCATATTCAGTTTAATTCAACAAAAACAGCAAAATGGGGCCAGTGCGTGAAAGAACAGGATGAAGATGAAACCTGTCCCCAGCCGACAGCACTGGAGTATTCCTTATCCTGCTTTAGCGTACACGTCACAATGCACGCTCCCCATCATTTAAACTGTTAGATATTGTGAATACGTGTCTTCTTGCCCTGCAGTGGTGGCCAGGCTCAGGTGGAGGAGGAGAATGAGCAGGCTGTCTATAGCAGGCAGTCAGAGGGCTAATAGAGCCCTCTACAGGTGGCTCACTGCTCTATCTTCAAAAGAGGCAGTCATGGAGCCCAGATGAGAATGCAAAACATGTCAGTATTTGCACAGAGTTTTACACAAATGTCCCAGTGCTTGGAGTGAGCAATCAATTCAACAATTCATCTGATTTTAAACTTTTTTCCTCTGATTACATCACCTTACCTAATGCATCACACCATCCAACTCAGAATAGTGCATGCAGAACTTTATCACCTCCTCTGATCAACTAATGACACCAGTAATTCCTGACTCATGATGATTCTTTGATTATTCTGAACACTACTTCTTTAAGAGGGGTGTTTGGGTTTTCCCATCAGGATATCCCCACTTCCTGGAGGGGTGTTTGCTACTCATTTACCACATTCTAACCTTGGAAATTGAAACTGGTAGTTTTCTCTAAGATGCGGCAGAGACCTCTTGTGCTTTCAGCTTCAAGATACAGTTAGCCAACCATAGAGTTACATTAACACTAGAAACCCTGAAGCCTACGAAAAAACTTGTAATCCTGGCTCACCTTAAATCCCTTTGCACCTCTTCATCAGCGTCTTTTGTCTTATAAATGTGTCGATCAGCAGAAGCAGCAATCAACCTACTATCCCATCCTCCCACCACCACAGCTCAACTTGGGCAAAAAATTCTCCTAGCTCAAGCCTTGATTCTGTGGGTGTGAGGTGTCTGGAGTTGTAGAGGGTAAATACTATATTGTTATTTGGAACACATGCATTTCATGCGTTTCGTGTCTACAAAGATCTATGCAAGCGTACAATGACAGGAAATGTGAGGCAAGAAATTTTGAACACCTAGCTAAAACAAACACTTTTTTCATGTTTTAGTACCAACGACAAAATTTTGACATGAAGCGTATAATGTGTGAAGACTGAAGTCCAAATATCAAATAAATACTTTCTCAAAAGGTACACATAGAACAAGTGCATTTTTATTCAAGAATACAACCGAAGAAAAAGAAATCGGGTTAGTGTAAGGCATGGATACGACCTCTAGGGGGGTGCAATGGTAAGAACTGCTGACTCATAATCAAGAGGTCGCAGGTTCGATGCTGGCCGCTTCCCAGAATTAACTTTTTGAGCAGTGAGCTGCTCTTATTGATACTATTATACAATAAAAACATACATTTAATTTGAGTCTGTAACAGCCGGTGTAAACGTATGGTATTTGTAAACATTAGCGTTTTTTTTTTGGTTTGTTTTTTTTTTAATTCTCTCAGTCACATTCACCCTGATCTGACACTGCTGTTTTCAAATACTGACGTGCTATAACAGAGATGAACTCAGATCGGAGAAAGAGAACAGAAGCCCTCTGTAATGGAAGGATTTTTCTCTGTAAAAAGCAAAGGTGAAAAAAAGAGAGCAGATGGGCGTTGGTCGCTTCAGCGCAGAATCAGCTATAGAAACTAATGTTTTGGGAAAAACAGCCGGGAATGTTCTAAAGATACAGCCAAGGCTATGTAAGGAGTTGTTTTTCACTTCGAGAGGCTTTTTTCACATGTAAGCATATTACTGTGTCTTCTGGTATCAGGCACTAGTCTCAAGGTCGAGTAGAAGGAAAAAGCGCCGTGTCCCGTGGAAGGAGGGGGTGTGAGAAACTGATCACTTCTGCATGCACTGCTTCCACGTAGACCGCTTTTGGGCAAGGACACCTAATTAGTATATAAGGGAAGGTTCCGCCCTCAGTTTCTTTGGACGCTCAACCGTGGGGAAAGGCGCACACCGCCCGGTCTTATCTGATAAAGGCACATGGGTTGATCCTCTGACGAGACTGACATGCGGGCTCCCTCAGTCTACTGGTCTAGGATGATGGCTCTGGGTCTTTTGATGTATGTTACTGTATGTATGTATGTTATTGTAAGTATAAGTTTGTCTCTTTAAGCATATATATTTATTTCTATAACCCATTCATATGTATTTATATGTTATAATTGAATAAGTAAATTTTATTGAAGTATCGGACCTCTTCTCTCTGACTTTTTGCCTACTTATGTTTTAATCCCTTGAACCATTTTCCCAAATCAAAACACCCTCACCGCAAGAAACGTCCACTCACATATAATAACAATTCAGTTGCACCAGGTGTAAAGGCAAAAGATGGCACCGTCTGGATGCAGGACGAGGTCTGGCGTCATCCTGCCACACACCTGTCCTTCAACGAAGTAGTAGGGCTTACAGAGCTCACCAACACATCGTGTAAATTCCTGTTTGTGATTATGTTTTGTGATGGTCTTAACATAAGAAACATTTATATGTTTCTTATGTAAAAGTCAGATCAAATGTTATTTACCTTGATTTATTTACTCATCTTCCCACAGCGTAAAGTCACGAGTAGACTGCAGAGCTTCGCGAGTTTGATCGACGCTGACACAGTACATGTGCAATGCCACTCCTTTTCAGGAAAGATTTCCAGTCATCCCACGGGTGAAAGACTTTCCGAGACTAAGTTCATAAAGCTTATGGAGCCATTTCTGGAAAAAGGCAGAACTGTAACAACAGTTGCGTAGGGTGCGACAGGAGCTTCCACCTGCAGCTGAAGTCACTTCAGTACTCACGTACTGTGTCAGCATGCCCGTGTCGATCAAACAGGGGAAGCTCTGCAGTTTACTCATGACTTTACACTGTAGGAAGATAAGTAAATAAATCAAGGTAAATAACATTTCATCTGGCTTTTATATAAGTAACATATAATTAATTTTTTTTTTTGTATATAAAGATCACCGCAAAACATAATCACAAACAGAACTTTGCACAATTACAATCTTGATTATGAGTCAGCAGTTCTTTACCCCCGCTGCACCACCCAAGCAGTCATGTCAGCGTCATACCCTAACCCAATTTCTTTTTCTTCGGTTATATAATTGAATAAAAGTGCATTTGTTTTGTTACATGTGTACCTTGTGTAAAAGTATTTATTTGATATTTGGACTTCAGTCTTCACACATTATACACTTCATGCCTACATTTTGTCATTAGTACTATAACACGTAAAAAGTTTCTGCTCTAGTTATGTATTCAACATTTCTTGCCTCGCATTTCCTGTCATCCTACATTTACATAGATCTTTGTAGACATGGAACACACATGAAATGCGTGTGTTCTAAATAACAAGATATTATTTACCCTCTACAACTCCAGGCACCTCACACCCAAATAAACACACTTGAACTCTGAGAATTTTCTGACTGACTTCAGTCCTGTCGGTGGTGGGGAGATGGAGATGGGACAGCAGGCTGCTTGTACCGATTGACATATTTACAACACAAAAGACACTGATGAAGAGGTGTGAATGAATTTAAGGTGGCCCAGGATTACAAGCTTTTTCGAAGGCTACAGGGATTCTAGCGTTAAAAGGTGTTTATACTCGGTTTTATGTCTTAACAATTAAAAGTTTAAGAGACAAAATTTTAATATAACATGGACGTGAAGGAGCCCGCTTCATATGTGTCAAATTATTTAAAGAAAAACTCCCTCTAAAATATTGAAATTTAATTCAATGCTGACTTTTAAGTCTGTATCTAATATACTAGACAGTGTTTTTTTTTTTTTTGCCTGCAATTGGTTTTGAATATAAATCTAAGCGCCTTTTACATGCCCCTTCAAAGGGGTTATGGATACACTGTACAGTATGTCCAAACACAACAGATTCCACGTAGAGACGGATATGCATTCTTTACAACTAGGCCATTTCTGACCAATTCTGAACGTGGGCTGCCTGATCTGTTCCCAGCACATTTACACCCAGGGTTTTTTTAATTCGCTCAAGTGCCACCCAATTGTGATGCACATGAATGCGGGTGAAAACAGATGTACTGTGCTGAAAATTCTCGCTTGTGCCGCTCTCATTTGGCTTTATGCACAGGCCATGACGCCTCCGTGAGCCTTTCATGTTGGTACTAGACTTCACTGTTGCACTCCTTATGCTCAACATCCTGATTTACTTCAGGCATGGGTTTGTGGTTTTACTTTTTTTTCCTTTTTAAAGTTCAATCTTTATCTTATGTTACATCTTAATTTCTAAATTGATGCAGATTTTGGATATATAAATATTTTACTTTCGGTTTCTCCCTGGCACTTAAAACTTTCTCTCGCAGTTTCGCCGAGTTTGTGTCAAACACCCCCCTGACCATCTCATCTTCCTCTCCATAAGCACAGTCCTTCACCCGTGAATATTTAGTGGCAGTTTGCTATTGGATTGCCGCTGACAGACGGCCTTATATGGGCAGGCACTAAATTACAAACGCCAGCGGCAGCCTGTCTATGAACTTAATTTAAAGTGTAGGTTTACATCGTGCTTTGTTTCCGAAGTAGCAGAACTCATCAATATGGTTGTATATGTCACTCGCTCGCTTCTTATTGTTTCGCTGCCTTCTCAATTATATAATGCATGTTTTCTTCAGCGCTTTTTGAGGTCTTCCTGGTTTTCTATGTACTGCGTGATTACGTGGGAGGCGTGATGATGTCACACGAAACTCCGCCCACGGCGTTGAAGCTCATCTCCATTACAGTAAATGGAGAAAAACAGCTTCCAGTTATGACCATTACGCGTAGAATTTCGATATAAAACCTGCCCAACTTTTGTAAGGAAGCTGTAAGGAATGAACCTGCCAAATTTCAGCCTTCCACCCACACGGGAAGTTGGAGAATTAGTGATGAGTCAGTGAGTGAGTGAGTGAGGGCTTTGCCTTTTATTAGTATAGATTATTATTACTGATGTATTTGAGAAAATAGAAAAGCCCAATCATACAACACAGAAGCCAAATGTGTCCTTTATAACGCATATAATCAGCCGTATCAGTGACGCGCACAGACTTCTGGGTGGGCAGTGGCTCACATGGGCACAATATGGCACAGGACGCAATACATTTTAATTTATGGGTACAAATTTGTGTCTGCTTTTATTTATGTGTTTGAATTTTCACTGAAAACTTCAAGGCAACATCAGGGAACTGTTGGTATCACCAACTGCTGATTATGTCAGAATATCAGAAAAAGTCCCCGCTACTGCATGCACATTTTATTTACCTAATCTAAGACATTTTACCAAGCTGAAGGAGCAAATAAGGGAATGCCCACCTAGTTACTTGAAATACTAAATGGATCGTAACTGCACGACTTCACATCGCATCACCAGAACTTGAATGCTACGGGTAAACACTTTCATTTAATGCTGCATTGTTTTAATTAAAGGCAGAACGAATACAATGTTAAGTCAAATAGCGACGTTCGAAGGGACAGCGCTAACCTGCTGGGATGTTTATTCTGTAAAAATCATACAATGATGTTGCTCTTTAATAGTGACAGGAAAATTAAACCTCGTGAAGCTTTTTTTCCATTTGTGCCGAAAAAGATTCGAAGCTTGCGGTGGGCTGGCGCCCTGCCCGGGGGTTTGTTTCCTGCCTTGCGCCCTGTGTTGGCTGGGATTGGCTCCAGCAGACCCCCGTGACTCTGTAGTTAGGATATAGCGGGTTGGATAATAGATGGATGGATGAAGATTTGAAGCCTCAGCTCCAGTATGAACAGCGACATCTGGTGGTTAACTGTAGTCAAGGCAAGCTCTCAAGAGCGCAAGTGAAGCAGCACTCACTGTTTCAATCTGTGTTCATTTAATTCTGCGAAGGGTCTTGTCCATTTATACGATTTAACTTTTGAACGCCGTTTTCCGCTGTTAAACGTCACCTGTCAGCAAAGCTCTCCAAATCTCTCTCTTCTCACAACCCAACATTGTTGAATGAGAATAATAAGCTGCTGCTGCCCACTGGACTCCCCCCAAAATAATAAAACAAGTACATCCTCGACCTGCCTGCCTCTTTTTTTATTTTGCTTGGTATTCTTACTTTGTCACGGTTTTACTAACTGACCCATATTTCTCCTGATTCTTGTCAGGACAGTGAGCCATAAAAGCATGTTACATTATTTTTTTCATATTTTTCTTCTTCTTGTTTTAAATTAGTATTTCTGACAATGTTGCATGGGTCCCGTTAGTAGCACTCAGCTTGCGTCCTGCGTTATAAACGCATTGTGACGTGTCACAGAACAGCTGTGTCAGGCAGGGTTGGGGTGAAGCAACACGAGAAAGTACAAGACACCCCCATAGGAAGGGCTGAGTGACGGAGGTGAGGAATAACACAGAGCCATCTCACCAGACTGGCAGAGCAGTTTAAGACTTGCTCCACCATCCTGTTTTCAGTACTGATGGCTGGGTAGCCAAATGCAGCTGCTCAGGATTTTGAGGTCTCTTATATTCAAAATAACAGTTCTGTATTTGTTATTTACCTGTGTGGAGTACAGCTTTTTTTTTTTTGGCCACTCGTTCTTGCTGCGGCCATTATGATAACAATAAACATCTTTAAAAAAGCAAGTACAAACATACAAGCAATGCTTCAAGTGGCCCATTTTTGGCAGAAACGGCACGAATCACTAACCTAAATTAAAAAAAAATTGAATATTTGCTTATTTTTAATTTGAATATTCAAACCTTATTTTTTGGTGAATTTGAGTTCAGGTGAACTGGCACTGCTAAATATGTGTGTGTGTGTTCTGCGATGGGCTGGCTCCCTGGCCAGGTTCCAGTTCCTGATAACTGCCACCAGATGGGTTCCAATTTCCCTGCAATTCACTCCTGGATAAGTGGTTTGAAGAAAATGAATGAATTGTTACCTAGTATTTCATTATTTATTAGTGATAATATTCAATCAACAAGTAATAGCTGAATTTAAAGCAGGCATTAAATGTTACATAAAATGGAAATAAACGGTCATGTTTACAATAAAATACAATTGTGTAGTGATAGCTTCTTCGTTAATTTAAAACAACTGGATGGAAAAAGATCCCAACTGGATTTGGAGGAAAGTGTTTTGTGAATTTGATTCATTGCACATCCCTTTGTTTCGTTACTGTCACTTTATGTAGTTTAATGATTCGTTATAAAGTCACTGATGAGGAAAGCGGCGTTGCCCCCGTATCTAACTGGCCACCTCTTTTCCGTGCCTTTAGCGGCATTGCAGAAGCACCAGAGAGAGAGAGAGAGAGGGAGGGAGGAGTCAGAGGGCTGACGCGACCGCACATGTCCAAGGGTAAATACACAAAGAGAAACTCGCGGACTACTTTGGCGATCTGATGCGAAATGGGGCTCAGCAAGTGAGAAATGGACCCTGATCACTCTATAAGTGATGTAACAAAGACTAGGACGGGAAAGTTAAACATCGAACTTTACGAGTCGCCGCACGCTTATAAAGTAAGACCGAAAGAAAGATTACACGCTTCTCTTGACGGGTAAATTATGACTATCAGAGCAACAAAACCGTCCTGAACAAAACGCTGCATATTAATCATAAAATTACTAAAAATCAATGCGCCGTTTCGTTGAAGAATATGCGCCCGAGCCGAAAACTAGGACGGACACTGACCAAGGGGAACAACCAGTCTGTGAATGAAGGTTAATAAGAACAGACGACTGAATGCAATGTAAGGTAAGCTGTGCGGACACGTGAATCCGATTCGAAACACAGCACAGACAGCTAGAAGGTCAAGATGTATATGCTATTTCGCACAATATTCAGCGAAGTATAAAACCCAAAACAACCCCGACTCAAAAATATAAAACCATACCATATTCAAAGAGCGAAGAAAACAAACTCCCATTTCTTACCTCCAAGCGCTGCCTCCCGAATGTCCAGATTCCTTTAAAACCGGTTGCACTCCAGGCTTTCAGACACAAACAAAAAATAGATTAGTTCGCCACAATCCAACAACAATCTGTTCCTCACCAAACCGCTGCCCGTTAAATTTTCGCTCCCGAGATTTCAGGGGGCGCCGCATCTCAACTTCCGTTTCTGGCGTCCAACTGAACGGCAGGCCGATGACTCAACTCGCGATTCTTTACCGCCATCTGCTGGTTGGAGGTTCTCTAACATTCACTGCTTTCCTTCTTATTCTAAAGCTCACAATTAATTTGTTTATTTATTTAAATAAAACGTATCTTTTGAAAAATAAAAACAACGAAAAGCCTTATTTACTTGCGATATATTACTGTCATCTGCTGGTCAAAAGTTTCCTGACTTTCACTGCTTCCTTTTATATCTTAAAGCTTATATTCGTTTACTTGTGCGTTTATTTCGTAATTATTACCGTTCCCTCTATCATTTAAATGCGAGCTATATTTGTAATTGTTATACTTAAATTCATACACGGACTTATCATTTTCTTTTTTTTTTCTCCAACACTATCACAATACCTAATTTTTCCTTTTATTCACAATGCTGAGAATTCCCATTCGCGTATCTCCCAATATAAACTAAACCCTGATTCACTCCACCATCTCTTCGAACGAGTGTTCATTTCCTGTCTTCCTCACAATTCGATTCCATTTTGTAAAAGTGTCTTCTTGTTTTCCCTTAAAGTCTGTCAACCTCATCATTAAGTGCCGTCTCTATCAATGACCCAAATACGATTGTCAAAAGGTAATGCAGAGGATTGTGACAAGGAAACGAAACGTAAGAATGTGACAAAAATGAAGCAAATGAGAGGCACGGGTCAGAAACCAGGAAAGCAAACAAAAAACAGAAACAAGTTAACACCAAAGATGTTAAATAGAAGTCGTAGTCACAGAAGTCAAAGCAAGGGGTCCTAAAACTAACTTATTGCAAGCACCATTTTAGGTTCTAGTAATACAATAAAACAAAGGTGAGATTATTTTAAAAAGACGTCCTGCACACAGATGTCAGAAGCTGGGTGTTGCCATCTTATTTAAGTGAGCCATGATGGCACAATAAGTCACAAAACCGACAACAGGCAGAACGACTGTAAACACAATGCGATTGCAATCACAAATGGTTGAAATGGGGTCCTTGCACAAGTTTTAGGGGCTCAAGAGCTGAGCGAAGTGAGAAGACCTCGGAGTGGATTAGCTGCTTCCAGATGGATTGAGTGTGCCCCTCGGCGCCACTCTCCGGGGGCACAGCAGTAGTGTTATTGTCGTGTATGAAGATTACAGCAAAATTCTTATTTGCCGACTTGTTCTCAATCCTACTTTTTGTAAAAAATGATTGATTTGTATGGAATGATTGCAATAAAAGTAATACAATTAAAAAAATATATATTTGCCGTCTGACCAACAAGCAAAACACACTGACATGATAAGTAAAATGGACATAGACAGCATAATTAAAAATGACCACAAATAACATGAAGCAGAGTTGAAATACCAGATGGGAAGTCCCTGTTGAACGGGAGGCCTTTTTGCGGTCATAAAGCGCAAAACTTTAAGTAAACAGCACAAGATGGCAGAGATGCGATCTTCAGGGTGGCTGACAATGACTTTCTGTCAGGAGTTTCGTGCCCGAAGAGGAGTGAAGAAGACAGGCAGGACTCCAAGTAGTACATTCTTTGTGATGGGAACAGGAAAAGAAACTGCGCTGTTAAGTCAGGTAATGTGCGCATGGCGTCAAATTCAGGTGCCTGCTAAGTTAACTGATGTGAAAGTTGGAGCAGCTCTCATTTTGTATACTTCACCCAAGAGTCACTTATTACATTTTTGTTGATTATTAAATGTTTTTGTAACGATGAGTCATATTAAAAACTAGTAGCGATAACAGAATCTAATTCCCTGTGTTAGTACACTACATTAAATACGTGTTTTTAAACAGTATGGAGTTAAAAACGGAGCACAAAGAGGCTTGTGGTGGCTCAGAAGCTTCGTACACAGCAGACGGCAATTCAAGTGATATGAAAATGGCATCGATTGATGTGTTAGCAGTGGAGGCTCTGGGACTAATTGTTCAATTCTCTAAATCGCGATAGCATTTTTTAAGTATATCCAATTTTCATTTGAGTTACACAAAAAAATAGTAATTATACAACATACTGTGCTGCACAGTAATGACTGTATACTAAATAAATGGTAAAACTGCACATATCATTATTTATTTGAACATACCCAGATAGTCGCAACAACTATTTTTTCCAATGTAAACATTTGACACTATAAGCACCAGGATCCTTTGTCAGAAATCACTTTTTACTGAAAACAAATTTGTATATTTAATTGGGCAGCATATTTTTTGAGAATTTGTATATTTTTCTGTATATTTTGGGAATAAATGTTTAGCAACTGTAATATTAAATATAGTAAGTAAAATGTGTCTTTCTGTCCTCATTAAAGCCTATGCATTCAAATCATCAATCTAAATTGGTATTTGTTAGTGGAACATTCCAGTGGGGGAAAAAACTTTGCATTCCTTCAAACGTTAAAGGAAGTTTACATTCCATTTCAAAATGAACATCAGAAATTTGACAAATGAGAAACAAAACAGATAACTTTATATCCAATGAGTCAACCTATTTAATACAATTAGTACCCAACGTGTATTAGGCGTGCTCAAGCAGCCCACAATTTTCCCTCCCAATAGGAGAGCGTATTTGGGCAATCACATTGTCACCAATCCCTTCAACCCCCCAAAAGTTATGGAATTTAAGAAAATCTGGGGTCTTGGTAGGCCTTGATAGGGTCTGCTAACTCACAGCTAAAAGACAGAAGGTTTCTTTCTCTGGTCAATACTGTGTCCACTTGATGAAGTGAAGTAGCATGTGGTGTATACAACATTTTCAAGCAGTATATTTCATGAAGTATCCTGTGATGTAAAAATCTCGCATGCACAATTCAGAACAGCACAGATACTTCAGATGCTTTGAATGAAATAATCCTAACTTTCTGCAACTCTTTATAATAAAGTAAGAGTATATGAGAAATCTCAATGCATTTTTCTTTTCTTAAGTATTACTTCTACTGAACACATTAATGTTACTTGGTATTGAGCTGGGCACAAATGCCATAATAAAGACAAGAAATAGTCTATGCAATATTTTGTAGGCTAAAAGTTTGTTCTTAAGAGCTTGCACTTTGGAGGAGAGCTTTGAACTGTCCAGATTCAATAAGCGCTTCTGAAACACCTCAAAAGTATATTTCAAGAGTTTAGTGCATAAGTCAAACTGGGCACCCTCTGGGACAATGCCGATGTCATCTGGGCTTTCATCCTCGTCGATCACATATATGTTCATCATATGTTGGCTGAGGTCCTGCAATATACTGGTGCTTTTGGCATCCTGTAAAAAAAAAAAAACAAAAAAAAAAACAGCTTTTGAGAATGAGATCAGATATGAGGCATCTGTGTTCTAAACTGACATAATGAATGTAAGAGTGCACAATATTTAATAATACATTTTTCCCAAGTAGGCTGTGAGAGATGGCTGGCAGCTTACCCTGCGGCCAACACATCCAGGCCGCTAGATGGAGTCTTCCCTGCAGCATGGAGGTGCCCTGGATTGCCGCAGGGCATCATGGGAGATGGAGTTCAACTTCACAGCCCTGTTGGGTGCCATCGGTTGACGCTGCAGGGAGACACAGGGATTTCTATTATTTCTCTAGCCCGGGGACGGACGAACAGAAGTACTTCCAGGCTGAAGAAAAATATAAATCTTCAACTGACCCGGAAGTGCTAGTGAATTACATGGACTGAAGGACAGAAGCACTTCCAGGTCAAGGACTATGGGAAACCCAGCAAGCTGAGCCGGAGTTGGGAGGCAGTGTGATGGAGCTGCTGGGAAGAGAGGAGGATTTATTGTATTATTATTATTGTTTATTGTACCATTTATGGTGGTGATTGCGGTGCACTGTCGCACAATTGAAAAAAGAAGAAGTTAAAATTATTTCTGGTACTTTTACTTGGTGTCCTGGACGTTTATCTGCGTGGTTTGAGGAGCGACAGCACCCTCTAGTGTCACAAGGCTTATAGTTCATTAAGTTACCATACTTGCAGGCTGGATACACAGTAGTTTATCTTCAATTTAAGGTACAATACAGATTTTAGATCCTGCCTGCTAGATGGAGCTACATACAAGAACCATTTGAGAATGGAAAACAGCAAAACACGGTATGTGCAATGACCATTGATGCCACAGCTCTCACCTGTTCTTGTAGTATTTAATGAAGTCATCTATATTCTCACCCTGGCAATCAACCAAACAACATAAAACCACTTCTCGGTTTCTCTCAATGGAAGAATTGTTTGAATTCTAGAATATCCCAATATTTTTTTAAAAGGATGAAAGTCCAAGCCTTTAGAGTCCCTTTTTTGTGAGACATGGATGCTATCCAATGACCTGAGATGAAGACTGGACTCCTTTAGTACTGTGTCTCTTCAGAGAATCCTTGGGTATCGTTGGTTTGACTTTGTGCCGAATGAGGCACATTACCTGCATTGTGAGGGAGCGTCAGTTACGGCACTACAGCCATGTGGCACAAATCCCTGAGGGTGATCCAGCTCAAAGGACCCTCATTGTCGAGGACCCCAGAGGCTGGACCAGGTCAAGGGGTCGCCCACGTAACATCTGGCTGTGGCAGATAGAGGGTCATTTCCAGAGGGTGGGACTGGACCGCATGTCTGCCTGGGGGGTTGCCAACCAGAATCCCAGGCTGTTTCAGCGTGTACTTGATGTGCCATTGTGCTTTACCGGTGCATACTCCCCAACATGAACCTGACTGACCTAGAATAAGACAAAACATTTAACTCAATCAGAACTGCATGCAATTCAGTTTTTCAAACCGACACTACAGCATTTTTCAAAGAGTTAGTGAATGATAAAAAAGAAATATACAAATACCTCATACTTTCTTATTGGACTAAAGGCCCATAATGCATTGTTATTTGCCATTTCTATTCATATAGTCAATTAGTAATGAAAGCAAACTATGCACTTTTTAACAGAACAGATGATTTGCTTTTGCTGCAAAAATGATTTGCATATCTGGCCCTTTCAGGTACGTTTTATATGGCAAGCCAAATTAACATAGCCATGTGGATCTGTAATCCTCGTCCAATATGGAGGAATATTTCGGACAAAATGAAATAAATAAATAAATGCGTAAATAAATAAAAGTACTGTGAAATGTGAACATAAATAAATAAATGTGTCATGAAATGACAGCCTTAATAAATAAATATGTCATGAAATGAGAGCATAAATAAATAAATGTGTCACGAAATATGTTTTTCGTTGCTTATTTATTTATTTCATTTTGTCCGTAACATTCCTGCAAACCATCATGAAATACGGCTTGAAATAAAACTGTCACTTTCACTCATCAAAGTTGAGAGGGTGGGCTCTAACACGCCCTCTAGTTACTGATTGGTGAATCGATAGCACAAGAATTAATTAGAAAAATGCTTACTACTGCCGAAGAAATGGATTCTGCCGAAGATATTACGTATTTCAGAGAGGGAATTGAAGATTTATCGGAAGAAATTACAATGTTGGCGGCCCTTTTAGACTCCGATATAGATGAAACTATTTTTGAAATTATCGAAGAACAGGTGGAACAGACTCTACTACACTCCAGTTCAGGTGACGCAGTTCTCTGCTCTGGACGTCCATCCTTTGACATTCCAGCTGAGTCAATAGAACACCTTCTGTTATGCGGTTTAAAAGTACAACAGATTGCAGATCTGTATGATTTATCAGAGAAGACGATCACAAGACGAATGAGCCAGTTTGATATACGGTAAGCTGCAACGGCTGTATTAGTTTAGGTACTTTGACATGGAATGCCCAAAGCAGCTCCAACTAATATTTTGAACTGAACAACTTTGCCACTGATCAGAGCTGTAGAGTTGTTTGAAAAAGTAGCTGCGAATATGCAACTGACTTTCTACTCGTAAAACAAGGGTCAAATACTCAGTTCTAAAAGGGCCGCCAACATTGTAATTTCTTCCGATAAATCTTCAATTCTCTCTCTGAAATACGTAATATCTTCGGCAGAATCCATTTAATCGGCAGTAGTAAGCATTTTTCTAATTAATTCTTGTGCTATCGATTCACCAATCAGTAACTAGAGGACGTGTTAGAGCCCACCCTCTCAACTTTGATGAGTGAAAGTGACAGTTTTATTTCAAGCCGTATTTCATGACGGTTTGCAGGAATGTTACGGACAAAATGAAATAAATAAATAAGCAACGAAAAACATATTTCGTGACACATTTATTTATTTATGCTCTCATTTCATGACATATTTATTTATTAAGGCTGTCATTTCATGACACATTTATTTATTTATGCTCACATTTCACAGTACTTTTATTTATTTACGCATTTATTTATTTATTTCATTTTGTCCGAAATATTCCTCCATAGTCCAAGCGCTCCTGCCTTAGTATGAAACATGCATCTTAATTTTGGAGTATATCGGTCCAACATCAGCATAAGCGATGATTCAAGATATAGAGTTGTGATCCTCACTGATCTGAAAGACACAGAAAAAATATGTATCCAAGTAGCATGAAGTGAAGAAACTAATGCTGGACAGGGCGGCAGTTGGCATAAAAATAAATAAGTATATGCATACGCCAATTTTACATGCCGTTTAAGAAATGTGATCCAACATCCATCCATTATCCAACCCACTATATCCTGACTACAGGGTCACTGGAGCCAATCCCAGCTAACACAGGGCCAATGCACCTAACCTGCATGTCTTTGGACTGTGGGAGGAAACCGGACCACCAGGAGGAAACCCACGCAGACACGAGGAGAACATGCAAACTCCTCGCAGGGATGACCCGGGTCTCCTAACTGCGAGGCAGCAGTGGTACACGACCGTGCCGCCCGAAAATGAAAGTCGATGTAGTTAAAAAAAGCTGCACGTATGTCACAAAGTAAGAAAAAAAGAAACAAACATATATTTCACAGACACACGTCGCATTTCATTTCGCTCCCTTTTCGTTCGACTGGAGTTAAATTTTCCAGGTGACAAATATGTTATATATGTGCACTGTGATATTAATTACAGGGTTCGGTTATGCAGCCATGTGCTTTTAGTAAGATGAGCTTGATTGCTTTGGTCTGAGAGGTGTAAAAGAAAAGGAGACAATAAAAAAGGTTTTTAGGGTGTTGCTCTTACCAGCTGTCAGCGTCTCTCTTAGACATAAAATTTGGCGACGAGAATGGCTGAGTTTTCCCTTTCATCACCGCCTCCATTTTTACCCGGTGAGCCTCCTATTCCTACTCCTAATCCTTTGACGTCTATTTCACTGCCTTGGAGCTTGAAGATGTTTCGGCTGCACGCAAAAGGGCGCTACTCGTTCATTGCTTGGGAGCTGAAGGGCAGCGAGTGCTTGGAACTTTGGGACCGACTGCAGTTACACTTTTGAATGCCCACTTCTCTGCCCCACAAAGTGCTCTACTATGGAGATTTATTTTCAGACAGCACCGTCAGCTTCCTGGAGAGACTGTGCATCAGTATGTCGCAAACTTAAGAGGACTAGCTAGCTGCTAGCTCATGCAGGTTCGGGGCATTACAAGAGGAAATGATCCGCGACCAGCTAATCGAATGCACTGGCAGTGATGAAGTTCACGAAAGGCTTTTGCTTGAAAAGATTTTTTTTTGACATTACCAAATGCAGTCGCATTCATTGTGGAATCTGTTTGTGCGGCGGAGCTTTCGAAACGCTTTGCTTCTGTCTCCCCACCAGACAGTTAAGTGCAGCACTCGCAGATGGACAACAACAATAACAACAACATTTATTTATTTATCTATATAGCACATTTTCATACAAAAAGTAGCTCAAAGCGCCTTAAGTAATGAAGAAAAGAAAATAAAAGACAAAATAAGAAATTAAAATAAGACAACATTAGTTAACATAGAAAAGGAGTAAGGTCCAATGGCCAAGGTGGACAGAAATAACAAAACAAACAAAAAAAAACCAAACTCCAGACGGCTGGAGAAATAAATAAAAAAAAATAATAATGACGATTCTGCAGCATCCGAAGTCAGCGCAGCAGGCCGAGAACAGACAGTGCAGTTTGTGCAGCACAGGCGTTCAGAACAACTTCAGCAGATTTCAGGACCACCAGCTTTCAAGTTATGCACAGTCAGTTTAAATGGTGTGAACATTTCCCACTTGTTTGTTCACTGGTGCTACCATGTCCCTCTTAAATATACGCACATATAAACAGTTTTTCAGTTCTATAGCCTTGTACCACTACTCCACCTACCACTACTGCCAATGGTTATAGGGACTCTGGATCTCCCTGATGGGTTCAGACTCTCACTGTTCAGTATGGCAAATATGTTCTGCCTAATGTTTGCTTTCATGTTACAAAAAAGGGGCAAATCTGATGGGGTTAGATCTGTTTCTGTCTTAGATTAAAGTAGCATACAAATCTTACAAGTAACCTCACCACAACAACAAAAATGGCCAGGACTCTTTACAGGTTTGGGTTGCCTCACTGCCTACACTCACAAGCCTTTACTCAACCCCACTGTCACACCAGTTATACAGCCACTCCGATGTATCCCGCTGGCCTTCTGACATGGGGTGTCCACTGAGCTGCGGCAGCTACTAGCAGCTGGCATCATTGAACCAGTCAACTCCTCCCCATAGGTCTCCAACATAGTAGTAGCTAAGAAGAAGTCTGGTGGCTTGTGCATCTGCGTAGATCTTCGTGCAGTAAATAATGCAATAATTCCAGACAAATATCCACTTCTCACTTCAGAAGAACTCATGACACAGTTTTATGATTCTATCTTGTTTTCTAAATTGGATCTTAGGCAAGTGCCCCTTCATCCCAGCTTTTGTGACACATGATGGCATGTTTAATTATACAAGAGTACTATTTGGGTTATGTTCAGCACAAAGCAGCTTTCAAAAAGTCATGTCCTCAGTGTTTGCTGGCATCCCTGGAGTGGTCATATACTTAGATGACATTGTTGTACATGGGCCCACTGCTGCTGTTCATGACAAACGTCTTCACATGGCCTTTTCAGCTCTGTCTAAACAAAAACTCATGAATGCGGAGAAGTGTGTCTTTGCAGTGCCAGAGATGGAATTTGTTGGATTTCAAGTGTCAGCTGCTGGCATATCTCCACTCCAATCAAATGTTGATGCAATCCACGCCATTCTGGAGCCTACATCTGCAGCTAAGGTGGCATCTTTTCTGGGCATGGCCAGTTACTATTTGAAGTTTTTGCCCCAGTATTCTGTTACTATGCACCATTGCACCAGCTTTTGCAGAAGGATGAGTCATGGGTGTCGTCTCCTGCTTGTGCCAAGGATGTTCACCTCCTGAAATCACAGCTTACTTCCCTTCCAATTCTAGCCCACTGTGACATCTCTAGCCCCATGTATGTCACCTGTGATTCATCTGCTATAGCAGTGAGGGCCATGCTGTCACAAAGTCAGGGTCAAGTGGAGAAGCTCATAGCTTTTGCCTCTCACGCCCTCACTGAAACAGAGCGGAAATACTCGGTGGGTCAACGTGAGGTACTGGCATGTGTCTGGGCATGTGAGAGATGGCACCTTTACCTGTGTGGCCGACACTTCACACTAAGAACAGTCCATCAGGCTCTCACTACCCTACTGTTGGCATCTGGCACTGGACACCACCCATTGAGGTTACATCGTTGGTCTGACCGTCTTCACCAGTACCACTTTACTATCCAATTCACTCCAGGTGTGAAAATGTTATTGCAGACCTTTTGTGATGGTCAGTTACGGCTTCAGCCCAGCCTCCTGACTATGACCAAATGGAACATAATATTGTCCAAATGATGCACATGACTCTTCAGACCACTATATCTCTCCAAGAACTCAAGGAGGCTTCTGCACATGACCCAGTATTATCCCAGGTATGCCACTTAATCAGGAATGGTTGGCCTAGCATGGCACCTGAGGATCTGTTACCCTTTGCTAGAGTGAATGAAGTGCTCTCCTGCTGGAATGGTTCTTGTGTGGCACAAGGGTTTCGTACTGTGGTTCCAAATGTGCTCTGTGCATGTGTGTTGTCAATGGCACATGAGGGCCACTTAGGTATAGTTAAACTAAAACAGAGATGTCATGACTTGGTGTGGTGGCCTGGCATAGACAGGGACATCGAGACTCTGGTTAAAGATTGTGTGGCCTGTCTGGTAAGTGGCAAGACAGGTCTCCAGGCCCCTCCCCCATTGCAGCCTATTGCCTGGCCCACCCAACCCTGGGAACACATACAGATGGACATCTCGGGAGAAATCCATGGTGTCCCTCACCATCAGCGGTATTTGGTTGTTGTGTATGACTTACACTTGAAGTGGCCAGAGGTTACTGCAACTGGCACAGTCACATCCTGTGTCGTCATTAACATTCTGGGATCACTGTTTTCTCGCTGGGGTCTCCCTAAGACCATTACTACGGATAATGGGCCTCAGTTCACCAGTAATCAATGAGTGTACCTCATTTCTGGAATCAAAAGACAGTAAACATATTTCCACTGCATATTACCATCCACAGTCTAATGGAGGGGTGGAACGTTTCAACTAAACACTAAAAAATGGCTTTAGGGCACATCAGGCACAGGGGTGTTCTTTTGATCAGGCTCTGCTTGATACCCTCTTGCACTACAGATCATCCCAGCATAGCACAACTGGAGTCTCGCCTGGTTTCCTCATGCTAGGTCGTGAGCTTACCCTACCTCTAGACAGACTTTGTCCTTTTTTCGGTCAGAGCATGCCCTGCCCTCCCTTCAATTCCTCATGTTAAGCACTCTGTCACCAGCAACACAAAATGAAACAAAGGTTTGGTCAATCAAAATGGGTCAAGGAGGTCAGCATAGCAGTCTCGGACTGGGTAAGAGTTCGGAAGCTCACTCAGCTGTCAGCGTCTCTCTCTTGGACATAAACATATATTCTTTCATGACATTATAAAGTTCAAACGTTTCCATCTTTTCTGTAAGAAGAGATGAGTCCACTTATAGACGGACATACAGTAAACGGCAATATAGCAATGCCTAATGCAATTACTTGATCATTTCCGGCGCCGCATCCGAGTGGCAGCCTTTCCAGCAGCTCCGTATATGACTTTATTTTATTTTTTGTGAATTTCCCCTTGGGATTAATAAAGCATCTATCTATCTATCTATCTATCTATCTATCTATCTATCTATCTATCTATCTATCTATCTATCTATCTATCTATCTATTCAAATCTGGCGAATGACGTAAGTCGTAAAACTTTACACTTGAACAGTACAAATCATACAGTGTCGTAAAAGTCATTTTTTAGTAAGTAAGGAGCGCAT
This sequence comes from Polypterus senegalus, assembly GCF_016835505.1. Classification (NCBI taxonomy): domain Eukaryota; kingdom Metazoa; phylum Chordata; class Cladistia; order Polypteriformes; family Polypteridae; genus Polypterus; species Polypterus senegalus. The sequence continues at coordinate 152,811,816 of NC_053161.1, forward strand.
GCACAAGGCAAATCGGATGGGGACTCGAGTCGTAAAATAAGAAGTGCAGGCTCAATCGTAGCAGTAATGCACGGATCGGAAGTGACATCATATTCTGATCAGCTGAGCGGAATTGCGGAGGTCTGTCACTACAGACTGTCTTGGGCTGGCGTGTGAGTGGCTGATATCGTTGCCCACCTGAGTTCATGAATCGGTAAGTACTTTAAAATATATGAAAATCATGCAAAAATTATGTATACAATAATATAGATGAAAGTGAATGATCTGCAGGCAAAGCTTTTGTGTGCCCTGCAGGTTTTGCACGCGTCTGAACACCTTGGTCATGGGTCCGTAGTAGGTGTCTGCACAAACTTAGGGGGTCGATCAGTGAGGGGACACGGGGTTTGTGGGTTTTAGATGTTTAAAGGTCAGTCTTTAATTTTATCACATATAGTCTCTGTAGTTTCCTCCCATAGTCCAAAGACATGCCGGTTAGGTGAATTGGTGATTCTAAATTGGCCCTAGTGTGTGCTTGGTGTGTGGATGTTTTTGTGTGTGTCCTGCGGTGGGTTGGCACCCTGCCCAGGATTGGTTCCTGCCTTGTGCCCTGTGTTGGCTGGGATTGGCTCCAGTGAACCCCCGTGACCCTATGTTCGTATTCAGCGGGTTGGAAAATGCATGGATGGATAGTCTCTGTAAGAGTGTCGACTAAGTGTCTGTTTTATCTATTTTATTGATGGCTCCCATGCATGCTGATAGTAGTCGATCAATGTCAGTTTGGGATCGTGCACATATTGTACTCAGATTGTGTGCTCGTACATAGCGATTGATTAGTTTCCAGTCATATGATGATGTACTAAAAATGTTTTTCAACGAACTATTTCTGCCGCAGAACTGGTCGATCCAGTCATATTTAACTTCTTTAATGTTATCCCTGAGAATTTTGTCATCCTGTAAAAGTGATAGCATTTCAGATTATAGTTCTAGCGACAGTGAAGCATAAAGTGCCGATTCTGTATAAACTATAAATGGACGCCATTTAGGAATGTGCGTGGGGTGACAAGAGTGCGGGGGAAATTTCAAAGGTGCAGTTTACTGATCTCGAAGGCAGGTTTATCATGTATTGAGGACCCCTTAAATAATGTCAGTTTGTTCATAAGTGGAGGGCAGGTTAGCTGCATCAGTAGTGAGACAAAACCTCTTGAAAGTTAATCGTTCTCCATCCCATGAGTGTATCCCATGAGTCAGGACACTCTCGATGGAACAAAGACAGAATGACACCAGAAGCTTTTGTGACAAATCAACCTTTGTGAGATTTATCCGAAAGTAAAGCTGCTGTTGTGCTTTTTTGACCAGTGACTTTTGTGTTTGTTGTCCATCTGAGATCTTCTGAGATGTAGGTACCCAAGAACCTAAAATGAGAGTCTCTGCCCCCTCTGTCACTGTTTATATACGTGGCTAGTGAGAATCCTGCTTCTCCCTGAGATCAATGATCAGTTCTTTAGTTTTTTTGGTGTTAAGTATCAAGTTGTTCTACAAGGATCATTCTGTCAGTCTACATACCTCCTCCCTGTAGGCAGATTTGTCTCCATCACTGATCAGCCCCACTATTGTTGTACTGTCTGCAAATGTAGTAATGGCATTGATGTTGTGGTCTGGTATGCAGGCATAAAGGAAAGGGCTCAGCACACAGCCTTGTGGTGCTCCTGTGCTGAGTGACAGAGTGGGGGAGCGGTGGGGGTCCAACCTGATTGACTGTGGCCGGTTTGTTTAAAAAGTCCTCTATCCACTGGCAGATGTTATGCTGGAGTCTTAGGTTGGACTTCCAGGAAAACTGGGTCAGCTGGGTGTGATGGCATTAAAAGCATAACTGTAATCAACAAACAGCAGCCGTGTAGATGTTTCTCGCTGTTCCTGGTGGAGTAATACAGTGTAGAGGACAGCAGAAATGGCATCTCCTATTGATCTACTGGATCTGTATGCCTATTGTTCAGGGTCTAGAGTGGGAGAGCAGCCTTGTTGTACTTGAGGACCAGTCTTTCCAGACATTTACTGGTGTTGCTGCCACTGGCCTGTACTCATTGAGGCAGGTCATTGCAGTCTGCTTTGGAACTGGTACTATGGCAGATGTCTGCAGGCAGGTAGAGACCGTGCACTTTGATGGAGATCGACCCGTCCTGGGACACCATCTTGGCCAGCCGCTTTGTGTACATTGATATTCCAGAATGTACGTATAACAGCCGCAGACTGTCTAGTGAGTATCGAGCTGCTGGTACCTGGAGCTGGAATGGTGGTCATGACTGGTCCTGGTCTCTCCTTCCCATGATGTTTGAAGAAGTGGTTAAGCTGCTCTGACAGTGAGGAACCACTGCTCCTGGTAGCTGGGCTGGTATTACTGTCTTATTTAGTGAGGTGACGTATACCTTCTCATCCATAGCGGGGGTCTGAATTGTCCTTATAATGCTCCATTTCCACTTGTAAGCTCCTTTGGCATCTTTAATGCCCCTCTTCAGGTTTGACATGACAGCACTGTACTGCTGTTTGTCACCAGAGTGGAAAGCTTTATTACGATCCTTTAGCAAGAGTCGTATAACTTTAATCATCCATGGCTTATTGTTGGAGAGCACAGATTTGTTTGTCTGTGCAGCTCTTTATATGAAGCAGACACATCCAGCAGTCTGTCTGTCTATTTTTAACAGAGACTTTGTAGAATTGCTGACATCCACAATTCAAGATTTTTCACTTTGCTTTAGTAGCACACATCCCAAAAATGTCATATAGCATTCAAGAACCACATCCTCCAGTCTTTAGGGGTAGGGGGACTGTGAAGGCTGGGAAAGGAGTCGGGGTCTGGCATTGGCAATGCAAAGCAGGAACTATCCTGATTAAAGATTCATCTGATAACTGTCAGTCCATCTGTGTGTCAATTTTTCAGATTTGCATGATGTAGTTAAGGGTTGCAAGGAGTTTAAAATAATTTGGCTTAATTTCAAAATGTTTAACACAGAAAGTGAAGTCAATCAGTGCCAGTGAGCAGTGAGCCATGAGACAAGATCAGAGGAGTTGGCTGAGGTGTGTTCAGTGCTTTGTTGGTGTATTTTAAATGTATTCTACTTTATTCTTTCTTCTTACAGAGGAACAAAAGGGAGACTTCATAATAAACGTGTGATATTGAGAACACAGGCCCAGTTACCCAGGAGCCTCCTAAGATGGTCTGTAAAAAGGAAGAGGTGAGCGATGAGGAGGAGGAGAAGAGTCACACACAACATATGGGCCTCCATTTCATGACTAACTTGGAGAGAAGAAGTGTGGATATCAAGAAAGAGGACTGTGAATGGGACTGCCCTACCATTAAGGAGGAGGACTGCAAATATGAGCCAACATTTCACAGCACTGACATGCAGGGAACTGAAATGGTAAGCAGTGTGAAAAAAGAAGAAGTAAAATGCGAGTTTGTGTCTCAGCACGCGTGTTCAGATGTCACAGGATCAGACCTCACTCTGAAGAGTCAGCACACCCTACAGCGTCACTCTGTCCTCGGGAAGTCCGAGTGTTTGGAGTCTGACATGACCAGGATTAATAAAGAATTAAGTTCCTGTCCGTCTGGAGAAGGTAAGAGTCAAATACAAACACCGTGTTAGGCCTGCAGCTTGGGGGAGTTACAGGAATGGTGCTGTCCTGCTTGTTCACTGAGTTTCTATGCTGAAATGTTACAGATTTCTAAACACTTCATAACATAATGGCTTATTTTAAACTAAACAAGTTATGTATTCTAATGAGAAAGAGAGGCAAAGGAAATAGGAACAGGTGAGGCACAGCAGATGAATTGATGTTGAACATTATGAGCAAACTGATTACGTGAGCTGAGAGGTTTTATACATTCAGAAAAATTCTGTGGAGCAAATAAATAGAAAAACAATGTCATACGGCACTGGCGAAAAACTCGAGTTCAGAGAGGACATCAATATGCCAGTGTGGTACAGAAAAGTCACCACCAGTCAGATAAAGCAGCGTCAATGGGTACTGTGAAACAGCGGGTTATAAGGAAGAGAGTGGCGTAAGATAATTAAAGTTAAAATGCAGAGAAGTGAGCATCATGTGGAAATAGTGTGGATTAACTTATATTGTGGAACTAAGAGTATCACTGTATATACTGTAAATGTGGGAATCCTGCATAGGTCTCCTTAAGACAAGTGTCTGACTGTCACCCAAAATGATAAGACTGAACTTAGCAATATTACATATAAAATAATAATAATAATATTAATAATAAATATGTCATGAAGTGTTGGGGTCCTTCTCTTCTGTATTCTCCCAGCCTCCCTTTGCGCTTGATCCCATTTTCTGTCCCCCATGTTCTGTCATTGCCCTGTATTTTGGTTGCCTCTTGACACTCGTGTTTGTTGTGTTGTGATGGTGGTGTTGCTTCTACCAGGGCTCGTCTCTGTTCAAGTGTTTTGTGGTCAGCCATCGCTTTTGAGTTAGTGTAGCAGGTTTGGGGGTAACATGGCTTGCTGTTGGCCTTTAACCGTTAATTTTTATACGTGCGTCTCATTAGTACATCATTGAAGGTGTTACTTACACAAATCAGTAATGAACTTCAAAAAGCAATAATAAAATAAAAAGAAGACATCCTCAGTTTGAAGTTTGTGCTTCTCTGTGTTTCCTTTGATTACTTCAGTTTGTGCACAGCGAAATTCTGAGATTCTGCTCCGCATCGAGTTCATGAGATTCGAGTGTTCAGCACGTTAAGTTAGTAACCACAGAAGCTGTGTATTTTAAAATAAGTACAAAAATGTTTTTTATAAAATTTAAATCAAAATTGAAGGCAAATAGAAAATATGCTTTATAACAGTGAAATGTTTTGAAAAACAATACCATTCCACCCTACTGTATCGTGCATGTGTGGTGTGTGAAGTGTTTCTATAATTCACTGCCACTGCATATCTACAACAACAACAACAACAACATTTATTTATATAGCACATTTTTCATACAAACAGTAGCTCAAAGTGCTTACACACTCTACACACTCCTTTCCTGCAAGCTCTGTCTTCTGCCTCCCGACTCCGGCTCCTCGAGTGAGGCGGCCCCTTTTATAGTGCACCCAGATGTGCTCCATGATGACCTTCCTGCAGCTCTTCCTGGTGTGGCGGAAGAGCTCCAGTCCATGTCTCCAGAACTGTTTACAAACAAAGACAAAGCTGTCACTTCTCCCTTTTAAGGGGAGCAGCTCTGAACTAACACATCTCTTTTCTTTAAAATATGAGAGGCTGAGTTGTTGTGTTTTTTTTTTTATATGTTTAGGATATTATCCATACCATTTTTTTTAAATAGAACAAAAATTATTCTTTTATCAGTATAATTAACAAATCGAAGTTGTCATTATTGTTTTGGGTTTATTTTCAATGGCAGTAAGCTGTTGTACACCAAATTATCATCTCTTTACAGTTCTCATTCTGAGCTTTGTATATTTACACGGAAATTTGTATCTGTCTGTTTCTGTAGATTTACAAGAAAGTGACACCCTCTGTCCATCATCATCTACTCTTCACTGCAGACTATCACAAAATGAAAATGTGAAGAAGCCGATGTCTGAAGCAGAGTTTGTTACCAGCCCATAACAAACAATTCTTCACCAGTGGTGATTTTCAAACGCAAAAAAAAAAAATTTACTAAAGAGAAGCCACATTGCTGTTTTACATGTGGCATGCAATTTTCCTACCAGAGCAAACTTATGACCCACACAAAAATTCACAATGGAGAGAAGCCATATTGCTGTTCTGACTGTGGTAAACAGTTCTCTACAAGTGGCAATCTTCATACCCACAGCCGGATTCACACTGGAGAGAAGCCATATTCATGTTCTTACGGTGGTAAACAATTTAGCGCTAGTGGTGATCTTCGAAATCACAGACGGAATCACACTGGTGAGAAGCCGTATTCCTGTACTGAATGTGGCAAGCAGTTCTCCTGGACTTTCAGCCTTCATTCCCATAAAAGAATTTACACTGGAGAGAAGCCATATTGCTGTTCTGACTGTGGTAAATGATTTAGGACCAGTGGTGACCTTCGACTCCACAGACGGGTTCACACTGGAGAGAAGCCATATTGTTGCTCTGAATGTGGTAAACAATTTTCTACAAGTAGCTCTCTTCAAGCTCACAGACAGATTCACAGTAGAGAGAAGTCATATTGCAGTACTAAATGTGACAAACAGTTCTCCAGGAGTTGGTGTTTTCAGTCCCACAGAAGAATTCACAATGGAGAGAAGACATGTTGCTGTTCTGACTGTGGTAAAGAATTCTCTTCAAGTAGCCCTCTTCAAACCCAAAGACGGATTCACTCTGGTGAGAAGCCATATTGCTGTTCTCAATGTGGTAAACAGTTTAGCACCAATAGCAGTCTTAAGAGACACATTAGAATCCACAGTGTGGAAAATTAAATACAAATTAGTATTAAATTAAATACACTGCTTTAACTAAAGAGCAAAGCATGACTGATCACACTCAAAAATAATTATCACATAGAAATGGAATAGACTGAAAGTGGAACATAATCTCTAATAATGAGATACTGGTAAGGACATTTAATGTTGTGAGGAATTAGGGATCAAAGCGTTGATGACTTAAAGTAACAGCAAAATGTATGAATTGCACAAGCTACACAATAAACTCAAGAGAACAGTGTCCCAGCAATTCAACAAGCAGACACCAGAAAGATTGAAAATAAATGGAAAGTGCAGCAATTAATGCCCTAAAATAGATTCAAGTTATAAATTACAAAAAATAATAATTAGAAAGGCAGAGATACCTCCAAAAATACGGACAAATGGAACCCGGAAAACTTTTTTAGACCTCCCGAAGGCAGACGAGAGTAAAGATCTACACAGAAGAGAGGCATAAGTTTCTATCCTCTTGATGTTCTGTCTATTACCATCACTCCTGTGAGTTAACACAAGACTCTGCAAGGAGGAGGAAAATGTCCTAACTTCTGGGTAAAGTTCACTGCTGTCACAGTCACAGACAGACAAGACCATATTGAGAAATGACCCCCTGTGAGAGGCAGCATTGCCATTTTAAATAAAACCAGTGACTTGACAGTTTAAACTGGAAAGACAACTGCCGTAATAATAGAGCAGAAGAGGGAAACCGAGAACAAAAATAGAGAAAAACTAGTGGTGTCTGTCATGTAAGAAAGGTCTCCAAAGGTAATGCTCTTAGAGTTCTTCTTGAGTACCCCGAGTTTGTAATCCAAGAACAGATTGCACTTGATGTTTTAACAAAAATGTTTCATAAAGTTTAAACTCCCCCATTTCATGTTTTACTATTCAGCCCCTACCTTTGCCCTATAAAGACGCTGAAGATTTTCTTAGTAAAGTAAAGTCTCTTGAGCGTCACCCTCACAGGGAGTAAGACTGAGCGATAGATTTGTCATCTGGAGCTCCTGTATGTAAAAGGAAAATGTGTTTGTATTGTGAAGGCCAAAGACTAAGAATATGGAGGAATATCTCCGAGATTATGTCCAAAATGGCTTCATTAGTCCTCCAGCAGGCCAGTGTGATGTTTTCTCCTTGTTTAAAATATTGTTATTTACATTCTGTGTGTTGATGTTCAGGAATTCAATTAAAAAGTTCCAAACAAGCACCCCCTTCCATTGATTCCATCTTTGCTTAGTCGGCTCACAGGCTCCACAATTCTTTATAAATGTGATATTTTTACTGTAGTGTGTATAATCTGGTGCTTGTAAAGAAACAGAAGAATAGAAAATGAGTTTCATTAGCACCCTTGAACGTTATGAATCCTGTGTGATGTCCTATGGATTGCCCAGGTCACCTGCTGTCCTCTGATCATTAATGAATGACATTGGTAGGGATGTTTCAGGGGTCTTCTTGTTGCTGTATATCTATGATATATTTATTTTCTCTCAAGGCACAGATCAATATGTGAACATGTTTGAAGGTCTTATCTAAGCTGTGTAAAAACAAATTGTAAAAGTAGAATTTAGCAGATCATCTCCTCTGGTCTTTGTTCCAGTCCAAAGTTACCTCAGTTTACAATTGTAAAGTCCCTGAGAATTTAGAGAAACTTCAGTAGTTTGTAAGTTTTGGCCTCATAAACAAAGAAGGCTTGTTCTCTTAAATCAAATCCTCACCATATTTGTAAGTTTTAAGGCTTTTCTGTCGCCTATGAACACTAAGTTCCACAAAGTGTATTGTAAGCTGCAAGAGCGGATAGACTTTAAACTCACTTCACTTTAGAACTAGAATTAGTTTTAAGTGCTAATTAATACATACCATGATTTGGAAGAACTAACATGGACTTGGAGAAACACCAGACTTGTGTTTGAAGCACCTTCTGCATTTTCTCATTTGAAGGTTTGGTCTTGGACACCCCCTCCCCATTTTGACACTGGTGTCCGTGTTGTGTGCTGGTGACCAGGCTGGCAGATGTCACACGACTGAAGTTGATGGCACTGGTGACATTTAGTTCATTATTTGAGATGCTTTACTTCATTTGCACTGGTTTTCTTTTCTCAGTGGCCATCACTGTTCATGGCTTCACCCACTCTCACGTTTTCACCAGCTGTTTTAGTGTGTTGCTGAGTGATCACATTCATATCTCGTACATGAATTTTAACACCTTTTGTATGTTTTTTGCCCTTTTGAACAAATTGCAGCTGTTACTTTATACATTTGAGGCTGACAAACCAGAATAAAACCATCTGTGAGTTTGGTAAAATCTCAGGATGACGAAAATCAACTGTCTTGAATATCATTGAGAAGAAAGAACACACCGATGGGCTCAGAAATCTTAAAGGGACTGGTAGGCCAAGGAAGACCACAACTGCTGAGGACAGACAAACCCTCGCTATGGTAAAAGACTTCACAATGGATGAATTCTTTATGATTCGGCTGCAATATAAGAGATGCAATATGTGATCCTTTGTGGAGAATTGCAGGGCAGTTTTCGGACTGAATGTGTTGTTGGTTTTGTCCAAATTTTGTAAAATTCCACACCTTTAACTTACTTCACAGAACAATTCAGCCAAAAGTGTGATGCATATGCAAAAGAATTCCATGGTCCAAGTATTTTCATTTTTAAAGTTTTAGTAAAATTCAAAGCCCGAACTCTTCACAGATCTCCAATTAAGATTTTATTTTCCTGTCTTTCACCTCTAAGTCCTGTGCTTATTTAAATTCTGTCTAGCAGATCACCGCCATGGTCAGGTCCATCTCTCCCAGCGAACTCTCCTTTCATTTTTTAATTCAGAACGTCTTTGGATTTGATTCCTTTATCATGGTGTCTTGTAACCTCACTTTCTGGTGTGCAGCCATTTCTACTTAGAATCCCCAATCAAAGCTGAAAAACGCATAAAGTGTGAAAGGCAACTTCAATAATCCATTTTATGGATTGGCGTCCACCAGGTTGAAGGTGGCTACTTATTCACTAGCTGCTAATTTCCATTAAATTCTGTTATACACTGCTACAAAAAAATGAAGAGACCACTCAATCATCAGAGTCTAACAGCAAGTCAACGAAGCTTCAGGGATCTCAATCTGTCTGGTTAGGAAGCCTAAGTGATTATGAATCAACTTCACCTGCTTTGGTGCCAATGAAAGTGACAACAGGTCACCAGCAGAGGCAACAGCAAAACAACCCCTTGAAGGGAATGGTTAGCCACAGTCAATTGCCCTCTCCTTATCCTTCCTGACTGATTCTTCTCTAGTTTTGTGTTTTGCTCATGTCCTTGTCACTACTGGTAGCCTAAGGTGGTACCTGCAGTCGATTCATGTGGCACAGGTGGTCAAGCTCCTCCAGGATGGAATTTCCATACGTGTCGTCATAAGAAAGTCTCATTAGCATGGAGGAGACACCAGGAGATGGGCCATTACATGAGGAGAGCTGGAGAGGGCTGTAGTAAGGCGTCAACTCAGTAGCAGGACCAGTATCTGCTCTTTTGTGTGAGGAGGAACAGGAGGTGCACTGCTAGAGTCCTACAGAATGACCTCCAGCTGGCTACTGATGGGCATGTTTCAGACCAAACTGTCACAGACTCCATGAGGGTGGCATGAGGGTGTGACATCCTCTAATGTGACCTGTGCTCACAGCTCATCATATGCCCATGCATGCAGCTTAATTGACATTCACAACAGAAAACACAATTAGCAGTTATGCAATTAGCACCCTGTTCTCTCCACAGATGACAGCAGGTTCACACTGAGCACAACTGACAGACGCAAGAGAGTTTGGAGATGTCATAGTGAACGTCATGTGGCCTGCATCATCATCCAGCTTGACCGGTTTGGCAGTGAGTCAGTGATGATTTGAGGAGATATATCCTTGGAGGGTTGCACAGACCTCCACAGTAGGCAATGGTCCTTTGACTGCTGTTAGGTACCTGGAGGAAATCCTTAGTGCCATTGTCAGACCTTACACTGGTGCAGGGGGCCCTGGGTTCCTCCTGGTGCAGGACAATGACCGGCATTATGTGTCCAGAGTGTTTAGGCAGTTCCTGGACGATGAAGGCATTGATGCCATTGACTGGCCCACATGTTCCCCAGACCTGAATGCAATTGAGAACCTCTGAGATGTTATGTATCAGTGCATCAGACTCTGCCAAGTAGAGCCACAGACTGTCCAGGAGCTCAATAATGTCCTGATTCAGGTCTGGGAGGAGAATCCTCAGGACACCATCAGCTGTCTCATCAGGAGCATGAGCAGACATTGTCAGGAGTTCACACAGGCACGTGGGGGTCACATGTGCTACTGAGTCACACTTGGAGTAGCCATGATGAAACTCACACAAGTTTGATCAACCTGTGATTTTCAGTGTGAGGTTGAATCAGCCCACAATAGGTTGGTGATTTTAGTTTCCACTGACTGTTGTTACATAATTTTATTCTTACTGAATTACACAGCATTACTCAGTAGTACTAGGGTGTTGTACCATGTTAGCCATTATGGATGTAGTGAGAAGTAAAGAAAAATTCACCCTTTTATTGGCAAAATAAAAAGTTTACAATATGCAAGGCTTTCGAGGCAACTCAGGCCCCTTCTTTAGGCAAGATGTTGTTGAGGAAGAAGGGGTCTGAGTTGCCCCTATATTTAAAAATTGAATTCTTAAACATCCCCACCAGTTGGTAAGACTTCATTTTTTTCTGTTTTGCACTGTCTTACTCTCTTATACATACTGGTTCTTAAGTGGCAATTTATGGGTTCTTTTCTGGTTCTTCATAGAACTATTGCTTGACAAAGCCCATTTCATTCTAGGAAGGGTACCCTGCATATGACGCTGGTTCTTTGTGCTTTGAAAAACATTCCAATATGTGGAAAAAAAATTAAATCTTTCATGTATGGTGGGCTACCTAGCAGGACACTAACAGAGCTTGTGTAGCTGGACGCATGCAGTGAGTCCTTTTAAAATCATAAACCCACTGGTATTTCACTGTTCCCATCTTTTCACAGTTATTTACTGTATGCAGCCTGTTACAGATCTAAATAAATAAAGGGTCATTCTGGAACTTTCATGAGGATGGGTCTGTTGGGAACTAATATTGGTTCCCCTATGGCATCACTCTGAAGAGCCCCTCTGGCGAAATGAATCCTGCTACAGACCACCTCAGCTCTGTGATTCAGTAGCTCAGCTGGATAGCCAATCAGATTGCAGATTTCTTGTCACCTGGCTTTGTTGACTTGAGTCAGATAACCCAATCTTAACTGTAGTGTAACCAGGTGTCATCACTGATGTATAAAATAAAGTGACAACCTCCTCAATGGACTGGAGCTCTGGAGGTCCACAGTAGGAGTGTATTGACTCTGACACCTTGATTTTTAAGAGTGTACAATGATGGCACTGGGATATGAAAACACATGGGTGCCAGTACTGTTACTGACAAGTCATTTTACTCTCAAATGTTTAATCTGTGGCCCTCTGAACACTGCAGTGTGATGATTTGGTCCACTGACACAGCACATTATGCTCCGTTGCCAAAGACCCCATGTGCCAACCATGATACTGACATAAGGATACACGTGTGCTCCACTACATGTATGCTGATCGACAAGAACGTTTACTGAGTCATCTTATAATTATGGCTCTCTGGATGTGGCACGTGTGAAGATGTGCTCAATTGACACGGCACATTCTGCTGTACTGCTACTATTTACTTACTATTTACTATGAAGGTCACCTGTTATTAAAGGAGTCGTCACTCTCCATGTTTTACATGTTTGCATCATATTCTCTACCTGATGATTCCCAGACAGCTACATTATGCTGCCATCTGCTGGAATATCTGCGCGCTACAGGCAAAACACGGCGTTTAAATGCTATTTTGGAAATGGGTCGCCTCGAGGTGGACACGCAGACTAAATTTCTGGAGAAATCGTTGCTCCGTGTGAAAAGGTTACAGGCTTGTAGGGGTACAAATATGTAACTCGCCTAATTTGATTTTGCTTTGTTTATTTATTTTTTGGTAGTACTCCGTAGAAGCGTTCAAGTGCTTTCAAATCATTCCCTGTAATTCAGCCAAGGCGTTAAAATGGTCACTTTTACTAAATCTGCTTGTCAGGAGAGTTGTGGAACTACAGTATACTCTCCGAAAGATGCTGCGTTTAATATGTAGGAAAAAAAAAACCCGAAGTCTTTAATGTCCAGTAAGCAGCAGGACACCAACAGATTTAGAAAACCTTGGACTTGGCAAGTGTTATTGAATTCAGCGGGAGTCCTTTAGAAAATCGGGAACTCATTCAGAAATTTATTGCCGTCTGTTCATGGTTCGTGCTTGTTATGGATATAAAAAAAAATAAAATAATAAAAGTTCTTTCTGGAACCTTTATGTGGACGGATCTTTTGGAAACCAAAAATGGTTCACTATAGCATTGCTCTGAAGAACCACTCTGGACACCTAATTCTTAAGCGCAGTATTTTCAAATATTTTCAGAGGAATACAATTACTGCAGACAATACAGAAGTTCTGGAATAACTTTCATGGTATAATACACATATAGTCTAAAGTGCCTTGTAGTTGCAAATGCATCAATTAATATCTGTGCCCCCGCAAAAAAAACTCAATAGAGTATCTAAAGTATCTTTAGCATCTGTATGTACTTTAACAGCTAGTCTTGAATAACATACCAATGGTTAATATTAGACTTAATTCAAAACTTTTCACAGGCAATGTAAATACGATCCCATCGAAGCTCACAAGCGCTAATATCCTTAACACAAAATTATGATTCGCAATGTCTCCCCGATGACAGCTGTGTGGGGGCAGTTAGGCAACGTAAACTGTGGAAGCCAGTGACTTATCACAGTGATCATTGTTGTTAACTAAATCAAAACTCGAAAACTAAAACTGTAATACTTTTTATAGTATTTTATACAGCAATTAATCTACAATAACTATCATTTTTTTACACATTTACGTAGGATCCATATCTTATACCTTTTAGTATAACAGTTGCATTAATTACATAAAAGAACTCCCAGGGTTCTTCCCGTCGTGCACCTGTAGACTAAGCACTCTTGGTCGCATTTGAAATCGACGCTCTGCTTTGTATGCCTACTTGAAATGAAAAGTTGACTTCACTATTGATGTGTACTGGTAAAAGCAAATGTGTGCGTCTATGTGTGTGTGTGTGTGTATCACTGGATGGATCCTGTATTTTTTTAAGCTATTAATTACATCGGATGACGTGCATTCTGTATTCGTCCTGTTCTTTATATCGATTAAAAGAATTACACAGATTTGTTTTTCTATTGTGTCCGTTTTGGGCCTCTGTTTTATTATGTCACACGCATCATTTTAGCTAACATCTAAACTAATCCAGCATCTTGAATACTACGGCTTATTGTTTCTACTTTAAGCAATGGATACATCTCATCAATTTGCAAAATACTATAATAACGCAATATAAATTCATCAACAGTTCTTTAAAGAGTTAAACAGTTAGGAAATGTAATGGCGATTTCTACTGTTTTGTTGATTTTATTCTGATGGTTTTAATTCCGCCTACAATTTCTCCCGCGCACGGCAGAAAGATGATAACGTGACCAGAGCGACGGAGGATGACGGCTGGCCAGTTAGTCGCTGACATTGTCGCCCACATGTGTTCGTGAAAGGTATTTAAAATATATGTGAAAATGAGGTAAAACTGAGAAGAGAGAAGACCCGTCATTAGCGCAGGGTTCCAGTGTAGATAAAACCACAGACTGCAGTCACCGAGCAGGACGCGAAAGCTCCTCCGAGTCTGTTGTGTGCCGTACAGAGTCTGCTCGGGTCTTGACACCTTGGTCACTGATCCGGTATAAGAGTCCGCGTGTACTTAAGTGATCAGTCACAGAGGGGACATGGAGTCTACGGGTTTTGGACGTGATTTTTACATTCTAAGTTAGTCTTCCTTTATGTTCTCTTGTGCACTGTAAAATTTTTCGTTGTAATTAACATGTATTACACTGTAATTTAATAATGCAGTATGATTGTAGCATCTCTGTATATCTACAGTAAGTAGCTGGCAACTCTGCTGACAGTATTTTACTGTAAAATTACAAGGGAAAATGTTTGTATTTTTACACTGGTCATACTGTGATTACCATTTTGCATGGTGTTTTTTCTAGTAGCATACAGCATTGATATTAACATTATATTGCAATTTTTACTGACTAAGATGAATGTAAATGAAAACAAATAATGCTTCTTTCATTTGAAGCATTCCAATTAACATTTATTTTAAATTTGCATTATTTCAGATAAACAAATCATTGCAGCAAAGGTGGGAAACTCACTCAATAAACATAGTATATTGTTCAAAATTTAAAAGTGAACCAAACTTGACTTTTACTTTAGAACAGCAAAAGAACACTATATTAGATAAATAATGCTAAAACTGTCAAAGTTTAAATTGAGAAAGTGGTCTTGGACGAACTCAGAGAAAATGCCATTCAAAGTCCATTATCTTACGAAGAAGAGAGGAAACATGAGGGTTTACTGTGCTGTTCTTTTTTTGAACTACTTGGCCAGTCTTCTTGGATATGTTTTCCTTGCTTGGCCTTGGGCCCTCATTCAGGGTACTTTTTTCTTCTTTATCTTCTTCTTCTTCTTTTTCTTCTTCTTCTTCTTTCAGCTGTTCCAGTTAGGGGTCGCAACAGCGGATCATCTTCTTCCATATCTTTCTGTCCTCTGCATCTTGTTCTGTCACACCCATCACCTGCATGTCCTCTCTCACCACATCCATAAACCTTCACGTAGGCCTTCCTCTTTTCCTCTTCCCTGGCAGCTCTATCCTTAGCGTCCTTTTCCCAATATACTCAGCATCTCTCCTCTGCACATGTCCAAACCAACGCAATCTCACCTCTCTGACTTTGTCTCCCAACCGTCCAACTTGAGCTGACCCTCTAATGTCCTCATTTCTAATCCTATCCATCCTCGTCACACCCAATGCAAATCTTAGCATCTTTAACTCTGCCACCTCCAGCTCTGTCTCCTGGTTTCTGGTCAGTGCCACCATCTCCAACCCATATAAGGTAGCTGGTCTCACTACCATCCTGTAGACCTTCAATTTCACTCTTGCTGATACCTGTCTGTCACAAATTACTCCTGACACTCTTCTCCACCCATTCCACCCTGCCTGCACTCTCTTTTTCACCTCTCCTCCATAATCCCCATTACTGTTGATCCCAAGTATTTAAACTCATTCACCTTCGCCAATTCTGCTCCCTGCATCCTCACCATTCCACTGACTTCCCTCTCATTTACACACATGTATTCTGTCTTGTTCCTACTGACCTTCATTCCTCTCCTCTCTAGAACAAATCTCCACCTCTCCAGGGTCTCCTCAACCTACTCCCTACTATCGCTACAGATCACAATGCCATCAGTAAACATAATAGTCCATGAGGACTCCTGTCTAATCTTGTTTATCAACTTGTCAATCACCCTTGCAAATAAGAAAGGGCTCAGAGCCGATCCCTGATATAATCTCACCTCCAACTTGAATGCATCCATCACTCCTACCGCAGACCTCACCAATGTCAAATTTCCCTCGTACTTATCCTGTACAGCTTTTACATACTTCTCCATCACTCCCAATTTCCTCATACAATACTACAGCTCCTATCGAGGCACCCTGTCATATGCTTTCTCCAAGTCCTCAGAATGCAATGCAACTCCTTCTGGCCTTCTCTAAACTTCTCCATCAACATCCTCAGAGCAAACATTGCATCTGTGGAGCTCACTAATCATCACCTCACTTCTTAACCTAGCATCCACTACTCTATTCCCATAACTTCATGCTGTGGCTCATCAATTTTATGCCCCTGTACTGTAGTTACTGCAGTCCTGCTCATCCCCCCTATTCTTAAATATTGGCACCAGTACACTTCTTCTCCACTCCTCAGGCATCCTCTCACTTTTCAAGATTCCATTAAACAATCTGTTTAAAAATTCCACTGCCATCTCTCCTAAACACCTCCATGCTTCCACAGGTATGTCATCTGGACCAACGGCTTTTCCATTCTTCCTCCTCTTCATAACTGTCCTTACTTCCTCCTTGCTAATCCGTTGCATTTCCTGATTCACTATCTCCACATCATCCAACATCTTCTCTCTCTCGTTCTCTTCAATCATCAGCCTCTCAAAGTACTCTTTCCATCTGCCCAACACACTCTCCTTGATTGTGAGTACAGTTCCGTCTTCATCCTTTATCACCCTAACCAGCTGCACATCTTTCCCAGCTCAGTCCCTCAGGTCCTTTTCTCCCTCCTTAGTGTCCAACCTCTCATACAACTCATCATACTCCTTTTCTTTAGCCTTTGCCACCTCTCTCTTCATCTTGTGCCTTATCTCCTTGTACTCTTGTCTACTTTCTGCATCTCTGTGACTATCCCACTTCTTCTTCATCATCCTCTTCCTCTGTATACTCTCCTGTACTTCCTCATTTCATCGCTAGGTTTCCTTTTCCTCCTTCCTCTTTCCAGATGTCATGCCAGGCACTCTTCTTGCTGTCACCCTTACTACATCTGCTGTAGTTTCCCAGCTGTCTGGTAACTCTTCACTGCCACCCAGTGCCTGTCTCACCTTCTCCCTAAACTCAACCTTGCAGTCTTCCTTTATCAACTTCCATCATTTGATCCTCGGCTCTGCCCTCATTCTCTTCCTCTTCTTAATCTCCAACGTCATCCTACAGACCTCCATCCTATGCTGCTTAACTACACTTTCCCCTGCCACCACTTTTGCAATCTTCAATTTCCTTCAGATTGACTCTTCTGCATAGGATGTAATCTACCTGTGTGCATCTTCCTCCACTCTTGTATGTCACCCTATTTTACCTCCCTCTTCTTAAAATATGTATTCATCACAGCCGTGTCCATCCTTATGGCAAAATCCACTATCCTCTTACCTTCTCCATTGCTCTCCTTGATACCATACTTACCCATCACCTCCTCATTTCGTCTGTTCCCTTCACCAACATGTCCATTGAAATCCACTCCAATCACCACTTTCTGTCCCTTGGGTACACTGTCCATCACTTCATCCAACTCACTCCAAAAATCTTCTTTCTCATCTATCACACACTCAAATTGCGGGACATATGCACTAACAAATTTCATCATCACACCTTCAGTTTCCAGCTTAATAATCTTTTTCACCTCTAAAACACTCTTGACTTACTGTTCCTTTATAATAACCCCTACCCCATTTCTCCTCCTATCCACACCATGATAGAACAATTTGAATCCACCTCTGGTCCACCTGGCCTTGCTCTCCTTCCATTTAGTCTCTTGCATGCACAATATATTAACCTTCCTTCTCTCCATTATATTGGATAACTCTCTCCCGTTACCAGTCAAACTGCCAACATTCAAATGTCCTAGCCTCAGTTCCACTTTCTTTACCTTCCTCCTGCCCCCCGACACATCCCTCTTCTTCTTCTTCTTCTTCGTCTTCTTCTTCTTTTTCTTCTTCTCCTTCTTTGGCCAACAGTAGCCCAATTTCTGCCAGCAGCTAACAGTACTGGTGGCGGTCATTGTAAACCCGGGGCTCGACCGATCCAGTATGGAAATTTGTCTTGTTGTCCTCATATTGACTTGGCAGAATTTTACACCGGACTACCTGCCTGACGTAACCCTCCCCATTCATCCGGGCTTGGGACCAGCATGAAGAAACACATTGGCTTGTGCATCCCCTGTGGCTGGGTTATGAAAAATACTTACAATAGACAAGTCAAATTGATATATCAGGTGTACTACAAAATAAAAAAAAAATAAAGAAAAAAAAAAATAAAGAAAATGATAAAATTAAAAAAAAACAAACAAACAAAAAAAAAAAACCACAATTATAAGCTTCAGAATTTATCTTTAATTATGACACCAGCGTGTCTAGGAATACTTCTGCCCATAAAAATGCTTAACACTGAGTCTGCAAATTTTTTTTTAATTGATTGGAAGCAAATGACAGAATAACACTTGACTAACCATTAATATGAAAATTCCAGTCATTTCCAGATGACTGTACCAGAAGTCGCTGTTAATAAATCAGGAAGTGAGTGAACTGTTTAGAATCACTTATACACAAATCACATAAAAATAAAATGAAGACTGACAAAAATTATAAAATCAGCCAATCTTTTTCAATCCACTGTCCGGGTACAAGCTCTTGTGCTACAGTTCTGAAATAAAAATCATAAATTACATTAGTCATTTGAAAAACAAAACTGTAATGTCTTTACTGTTTCCAGTAATTAACAATCTTTTCATATGCACAACACAAATGTGAGCAATTCAACTGCACAGGCAGGAAAAACTCAAATGGCCCACAACAATAATGTTAGCACATGAACATAAGAGGCCAAGAGGACACGGCCAGGAATTGGAGCAAGCGGACACTGGACTGTAACTAGTACAAGAAAATAGTGAACAAGTCAAATGAACCTGACCTGCCAACTTCTCAATATCCTGTGTTCTAACCTAAAATCTACCTAAAAAAAGAAATCAATTGCAGGACTAAAGTTTAAAAACATATTTGAGTAAAATGTAAGGATAACAAGGCACTTACCAGAGGCACCCCAGATTCTTTCAAATATGTGATCACACTTATCCCTGCTCATCATCTCCATTTGGAGCCTAATGACCTCATCATACATCATAGCAATCCTTGCAGAGTTTGCGAACAGAAGAAAGACAGACATTGTCATCAGGACCAGCAGCATATTACGAATAGTATGAGTCTGCTTCCATAAACCATAAAAACCTGTACAAATGTTCTGAATCACCTTCTGCTTCAGCAGCTCATTGACGAGTCGATTTCCACCGACAGAGCGAAGTTGTTTCTCAGCTGAGGGCTGCACTTCTAAACGTTTCTTAAATTCTGTATTTCCTGGTGTGTTCTCCTATCCAAGGTACCCAGTTTTCATAAGTGGGCTCTACTGCTCATGCATTCTGGGCCCCAGCCTACAAAACAAGACATTGCACTTCTAGATTATACAATTTCTGGTAGCAAATGTGGAACAAAAGACCTGAAATATTAAGGGTGACATTTGTGCTCACGTCCTGTGAAGCCTCTTGCAGTCGTTGCTAACTGCACCGAATCCCAGAACTCCCTGATATTGTGCTCTCCTTTGAATTCTGGGGATGATTCCTTCAAATCATAAACTGCAATGCAATACAACAAGAATAATAATGTTTACAAAATTAAGGATGGGGCGGCATGGTGGCGCAGTGGTAGCGCTGCTGCCTCACAGTTAGGAGACCAGGGTTCGCTTCCCGGGTCCTCCCTGCGTGGAGTTTGCATGTTCTCCTCGTGTCTGCGTGGGTTTCCTCCGGGTGCTCCGGTTTCCTCCCACAATCCATAGACATGCTGGTTAGGTGGATTGGCGATTCTAAATTGGCCCTAGTGTGTGCTTGGTGTGTGGGTGTGTTTGTGTGTGTCCTGCGGTGGGCTGGCACCCTGCCCAGGATTGGTTCCTGCCTTGTGCCCTGTGTTGGCTGGGATTGGCTCCAATCCCCTGTATTCGGATTCAGCGGGTGAGAAAATGGATGGAAATTAAGGATATTAATTCTTTTTGACTAAGGCCTTTCACTGAAATCTCAGAGAATCTCACTTTCATATGGCATGTCATCTAAATAGTGTCACACGTTCACGGCACAGTGAAATTACTACTTGAATATCTGACCAACATGCAGATTGCTCAATAGAGGAACTATAAAAGAGACAGATTAGAGGGATATTACAGTTCAGACAGATAAACACTTACCTGGTTACTGAAGACTCCTTTTTATGTCGATCGATGACAACAACAGGGGGGCAGCAGCCACAGCTGACAAAGAAAAAGTCACATTCACGGAGTGTCAGGGCCTCAGAGTGACAGTAAACATGTAATGTGCTGTCATGTGGTGGGAATGAAACTTGTAAGGATTTGTCCAGCGTACTGATCACTCTATTTATTGACATATGGCTCTGAAAACAGCACATTATTATGATCTCAAAGACTCAACATTTAAAAGCTACAAATCCCTATAAAGTATGGATTGAAACTGAAATTCTGGTAACCTAAATTTCCTAAAATAGGTGGCAGTTTACAATTTAGGTTAAAAAATATCTGTGATATCCCAATTTTATTTTATACTAGGCTGACCCGCCTTTGAAGTTGACCACTTCTTAAGGCAATTCAATATGTAGATCAATTTGATATTTTATACCAACTCATTAATTTGGTTATATTGCATTTGAGCGGTATTACTTTAATACTCGTAGTTTCTGCTATTTTTGTAATGAAATTGAAACTTTTTTTCTATATTGAGGTCGCCCTTTTGAACCCCCCCCTTGATATTTACTACGCGGTGAGGCATTTGTACTCCAACAACATTAATTATTTCCAGAGACATAATTTTGTCTATTTTTCCAGTGCATCACGCATAAAAGCAAGGGAATAATGGGAGCACCAGAACTCTGTTCACATCATGTCGCTTCGTACTGCAAGCTGCAAGTAGTAAGTCTGTGATAAGCAGAATACGGCTACGCTTTGCACTCATGGGACGAAAGGACAATCCCGACCGCTTTAATATAGTAAGAAAGAAGAAGAAGATATCGCACAGTCTGGAGTAGAAAATCATCTTTTACCTGGAAAAACAAAACTACAAATCCCATCGTGCATTGCAACATGGACGGGGCGTGTGTGAAACTCCGTGCCTGCGTAGCACTCACGGGATGGAAGGACAATCCCGACCGCTTTTATATAGAAGGATTTGGAGAGCTGAATGAGAGGAAAACAAACTTTTGGTCTGAAAAGGAAGAAAACTAAAACTGTGGAAAGATTGTTAACCACATCCTTTCACACAAAGCTGGCAGACCCTGACCAACACAACAGAGTCATATTGTCCGCATGGCCACTCATAGTAACACAAACTTGAAAAGGGCAGTCTACTGATATAATCCCTCATATTTACAAAGACATCATGACTTACATTTGCTCACTAGGATCTTTAATGATCTTTAAAGCTTTAGACCTGTGAGTTTAAATAGAATGCAGCTGACACTCTTTACTTTGTGAGACTGCCATGCATACGGACAGAAGCCCAACTCACCTGCCCACCATGTCAGAGGTGAACACAAAGCTATCGGCTAAAAGTGATTCAGTCACTGAAACTGTGCAGCCCATTGCACCTTTCCTGGTATCGATTCTGGTTGTTACAATTTTGACACACTTTGACATATGTTGAGAAATTTGTAAACAGAATAAATGGAAAGCATTGGATTGTAGAGACATCTTGAAGTGACCTGTCAGTAAACTCAATGCACTTCATTCTATCTCACCTTTCACTTTCAGCAGCCTCACTTATCTTGTTAATAATAATGGCGGTCCTAGTTTTGGATGGTCTGTGCCGTATTTCCATTCTGTTTCAAAAGATAAGAGTTCAGTTGGTTACTTCTTCAGAGACTTTGATGTTGTTAACTCCTTGGGAAGGTTCACATTAAAGATAATTAATCTCCTGTTTCAGTTGTGCTTTACGGTAGGACAGCTACCATGTAAAGCAGAGGGAAGAGGGGATGAGTGGCTGCTAGTTGCTTTCAGAGGGGCTCTGAACAACTCTTTGGCTGTTTGAAAAAGGTGACACTTACTTATGAGGACAAGACATGTTTTGAACAGGTGCAGTGCCGCATGTTGGAAAGTGTTTTATATTTTCCAATAACCTTTCAAAGCTGACTGCTATATTTAAGTTCTCACTCAAAGACTGAGATATACATCAGCACGTCTAAAGAATCAGAGAGCTCAACAGATAAAGGAATATTTTTTGTTTCTTGCACTGACCTCTGTCTTCTAAGTCATTATCTCTTTTTATCTCACCTAACCATTTGATGACTGCCATCTCTGTCAGAGTGGCTTCCTGGAGGCATTCCTGTTGGGCACTGGAGTCACAGTACTGAACTGATCAGATGAGTTCACAGTGGACAGAAAACAACTCACCCCTTACAGCTAGCAGATGACACTGGTGACACTCCTGCAGCTCTCACACTGTCCTCGGTCTGGGACGCTCCTCATGTTTCCTGCTCAATGCCCCTTCTTACTGCCCAAATGCCATCTTTTTGGTCAATGCAAACACTGGGCAAGTGGCATGTCTCACATATGTCTGATTTTGGATGTGTGCTATGATTCTTCTGAGTGTGAATTTTATTATTTTTTAAAACATAAGGAAGAGTTACAATGAAGGCACAGAACAATTGTTAACCCGCTTCCTTCTGAGGTTCAGCCACAGTCAATGGGTTTGGGTCATCAGGGCTTGTATGTTGAGAATTTCAGTGTTTAACAAAGTCACATCGTCAGATAATGGTCTATGTGCACAAGTAGCAATGATAGTGAGATTCTGTTCTACAATCCAAACTGTACAAACAGTGGAAGGCTGAAAACAGAAAATTACAGTCACTACTTCTCCATACAGAAGATGACATATTTTCTAAATTAAGGTAAAAATCTCCTACATACTTGAGGGTGATGTTGCTTTTTTAATTTGCCCATCAATAATGTAGTTGTGCCTGAACGGAATGTTTTCACTGTCATTTACAATGAGCAAGCCTTCTCCATTCTATTTCAGTTAAATGTATGTGTGTGTGTATTCCTCCTAAACCAACAGCCTAAACGATAAGGTCATGACAAGTGACAACAGCAGGTGCCCAGTCAGGTCACTGTGCCACATCAGACAAACACCACACTGATGACTTTGGAGGGCACACTTTACACCAGTCTGGTGTCAAACGGGCACTCCTAATCCATCCATCTATTATCCATCCCGCTATATCCTAACTACAGGGTTATGGGGGTCTGCTGGAGCCAATCCTAGCCAACACAGGGCGCAAGGCAGGAAACAAAACCTGGGCAGGGTGCCAGCCCACCACAGGGCACTCCTAATTCTCATCCTAATTAGACCCCTTGTTTTAGTTAATTTAAGGGTGAGAGTTATGGAAAAATGTTAAAAAAAAAACCAAACACCTACAAATGCTAATAGGGTGTTACTTAAAAAGTGACATTTACTCATTAATCTATTAACCCTAATACGGAAAATACTGTGACTTTTAACTTTAAATGGGATTACGGAGGTCGTATTGTAACTGAAAGTGAAGGTCAGTCAGTCAGTCATTTTCCACCACGCTAACACATGGTCATGGGGGTCTGCTGGAGCCAATCCCAACTAGCAAAGGGCGGAAGGCAGGAACCGGTCAGGGCGCCAGCCCACTGCAGGGCACACCCCAACACCAAACACACACTTTGGTCAATTTAGGACCGCCAATACATCTAACCTGCATGTCTTTGCAAAGTGGGAGGAATCCGGAGCACCCAGAGAAAACCCAAGCCGACATGGGGAGAACATGCAAACTCCACGCAGGGAGGACCCGGGAAGCGAACCCATGTCTTCTAACTGTGAGGCAGCAGCGCTACCAGTGCACCACCCGAAAATGAAAATCGATATAATTTTAAAAAAGCCACACATAAGTCAAAAAGCAAAAAAAAACAAACAAACAAACAAACAAACAAAAAAAATACCATAAATTTCACAGACACACTTCCCTTTCATTTCCCTCCGTTGTCGTTCGACTGGAGTTAAATTTTCCAGGTGACAAATAGTCTTTCAAGACATTATAAAGTTCAAAAGTTCCCATGTTTTCCAGCAAGAGACGAGTCCACTTATAGACGGACATAAACGGCAATATAGCAATGCCTAGCAAGTACAAATCTGGCGAATGACGGATGTCCTAAAACATTACACTTGAACATTACAAATCGTACAGTGTCGTAAAAGTAATTTTTGTAAGTAAGGAGCGCATGCGCAAGGCAAATCGGATGGGGACTCGAGTCGTAAAATAAGAAGCGAGGATCGGGCACAATCGTAGCTGCAACGCGCGGATCGGGAAGTGACATTGTATTCTGATTAGCGGATCTCTGCCACTAGTAGACTATCTTGGGCTGGCATGTGAGTGGCTGATATCGTCTCCCACCCGAGTTCGTGTATAGGTAAGTACTTTAAAATATATGAAAAACATGCAAAAATTATGTCTATTGTATATAATAATATAGATGAAAGTGATCGAACTGCACGCAAATGTGCCCTGCAGGTTTTGCACGTGTTTCAGCATCTTGGAACTGGGTCTGTAGTAGGTGTCTGTACATACTTAGGGGGTCGATCAGTGAGGGGACACGAGGTTTCCGGGTTTTAGACGTGTAAAGGTCAGTCTTTAAACTTATCGCATATACAGTCTCAGTACGAGTATCGACGAAGTGTCTGTTTTAATGACGGCTCCCACGCATGCTCGATTGATGTAATTTTAGGATCTTGTACTTACTCGGATTATGTGCTCGTAAATTGTGATTGATTAGTTTCCAGTCTACCATATGCTCGGTCGGAGTTCTGTTCCTGGGTTACAATCCTAAATTGATTACGTACTAACAAATGTTTTTCAAAGAAATATTCATGCTGCTGAACTGGTCGATCCAGTCATATTTAACTTCTTTAATGTTATCCCCGAGAAATTGGTCATGTTGTAAAAGCGATAACATTTTAGATTATAGTTCTAGCGACACTGAAGCATACGAAGGTGACGATTCTGCATAAACAATAAACTGACTCAATTTAGAAATGTGCGTGCAAGTGACAAGAATGCGGGGGAAATTTTAAAGGTGCCTTTCACTGATCTCCAAGGCAGGTTTAACATGTGTAAGAGCGGGTGCTAAGAATCCGCTACTCTCCTTACCAGAATTCGGCGTCGGTTCTTCTTGTCTTAGGTGTTTTATGAGGTCTGACTCAAATTGACGACCTTGGTCTGAGTGCAGAGCTTCAGGAATTCCATGTTGTGGGATAAATTGTTCAAAAATACAACGTGCAACTGAGACAGCAGTCTGATCCCTTAACGGATAGAGGTTGACAAATTTAGTATAAAGATCCATTAGCACTAACACATAATGGTGGCCTTTTGTGGAAACTGGCAATTCTGTTATATCTGCAGCAACAATCTGAAAAGGCCGTTCAGGTGAAATGGAAACCAAAGGAGCCCGTGGGCGAGGTACAGGGGACCGCCTGGACTGACAAGCAGCACATTGTTGACAGTAATTAGCAATGTCTGAAGACATATAAGGCCAGTAAAAAGACTGTGTTGCTCTGTCCATTGTTTTGGCCAATCCATAATGACCAGCTGCTGGGTGTCCATGAACATAATGGAGTACTTGGGGAATCAGTGAGGTAGGAATAATAATTTGTTTAACTGTTCTGTGAGAAGGTTGGCACAAGCGTCGATACAACAGTCCATTATCTAGTATAAGACGACCAAACTGTGACCATAGTTTCCTTAGATAAGGGGACGCATCATGAAGTCTCCAAAGAGGGGGCCGGTGTCCCCTCTCCAGCCAAGAGAGAACAGTTGTAAGATCAGGATCCTTCTGTTGCTGTTCAGCAATGTTCCAATCCCCTTGTATGTTCACAAGACTAGTGGTTGAAACTGGCTGTGATGTATAGCTTTGAGAAGCAGTGAGCTGAAGCTGAGTGAGTGTTGAAGCAACATCAGTCTGGGTTGAAGCTGTTGCAGTTTGAGTACTTGATGCGACAGGTAATGATGACAGAGCAACCTGGGAAGGGTCAGGTGGGCGCCGAGACAGGGCATCAGCATTAAGATGTTTAGCTCCATCACGATGTATAACATGCCAGTCATAAAGGTCTAACTCGATAGACCACCGTGCCCTTCTTCCTGTGGGGTCTTGATCTAAAGGAAGCTTTTTAAGACCAACCAAGGGTTTATGGTCTGTGATGATGGTGAAGGGATGGAAAGTTAAGTAATGGCGGAAGTGACGGACTGACCAAACAATAGCAAAGAGCTCACGGTCAAATGTTGACCACTTTCTCTCTGAAGCTGAGAGCAAGTGACTAGAATATGCTATTACATGCTCTTTACCATCAATGTGTTGTGCTAAAACAGATCCAATAGCATGAAGAGAGGCATCTGTGTATAGAAAAAAAGGAATTGACAGATTGGGAAATGCCATGATTGGTGGGGATATTAAAGCCTGTTTTAGTGTGTGAAAGGCTTCATCTGCTTCAGCTGTCCAGATGAATGGCACACCTTTGTGCGTAAGGTGATGCAAAGGCTCAGCGGTATGGGCAAACTGTTTAATGAATCGTCTGTAATAGGAACAAAGGCCAAGAAAGGCTCTGACCTGAGTAGGTGATTGTGGGACAGGCCATGATGCGACTTTGTCTGTGTTTGTAGAATCTGGCTGAATGCCTTCACTCGAAATGTGGTGGCCTAAAAATGTGACAGAGGAGCGTGCCAGATGGCACTTTGTGGGTTTGAGCTTGAGCCCAGATTCACGGAAATGTAGGAAAACCTCGCGTAAATGCTGAAGGTGCTGGGAGAAATCCTCACTGTAGACAATAATGTCGTCAAGATATATTAAACATATGCTCCAGTGTAAGCCACGGAGCACCAACTCCATCAAGCGCTGAAAACTTGGAGGGGCATTAGAAATACCCATTGGCATCATTCTGAACTGATAAAGTCCAACACCTGTAGAGAAAGCAGTTTTCTCCTTGTCTCTTGAATCAAGTGGAATTTGCCAGTATCCTGCAGTAAGGTCAATAGTACTAAATATTCGGGAACCAGATAACCTATCCAGTGTGTCATCAACCCTGGGAAGTGGGTGAGAGTCTTTAACAGTAACTGCATTAAGGCGACGGTAATCAACGCAAAATCTGTGGGTACCATCCTTTTTCCTAATTAATACAACTGGAGCCGACCATGGGCTATGAGATTCCTCAATAATATTATGCTCCAGGAGCTTCTTCACTTCCTGTTGCAACAGAACCTGGGTTGCTGGAGAAACTCTATATGGACGTAATTTGATTGGCTTAGCATCCCCCGTAAGGATACTGTGAGTGACCAGGTTTGTTCTGCCATAATCATAAGGGTGTGAGCAAAAATATCTGAATAGTCCCGTAGTAATGTTTCAAGTTGTATTACTTCTGCTGAAGACAAATTTGTTTCAGACATGTCTACCTGTGGCAGTGCTTCATTAGACGCATAACTAGCAGTAACTGCTGACACTAAGGTGTATTCCTCGTGTCCATGGCCTGTGATAGAAAACAGCTGGCCTAAAGGGCATCCTTCACTGAGGGAAACAGGGTCTGTGGATGGATTAACAACTCTGACAAAGCCTCTGCCATTGTTTACTGATGTCAATGTTCTAGCGACAGCTAATGACAGCGTAGAGGAGTGGTGTGGCTCTATAATGCCAACAAAATTATTGACATGGGATGAAGCTATGCAGCTTCCCATAACAGAGACTGCAATTGCCATTTCTGACAAAGCTGGGACAGTCACTGATGAGACAAGAGTGGCGGCACACTGTATAGGGACAAGATGTTGAGGGGAGGAGAGAGCCACTGTGGTGTCGTACAATGACAAATGTGCATGCGGCAGGTTCAAGGTCACATGATGCTGGGTTAGGAAGTCCCATCCTAAAATCACAGGGTGGCTGGAAGAACGCACCACATGAAAAACATGACAAACGGTAATGTCTCCAATATGTACAGGGGCAGTAATAGATCCCAACATATCCAAGAAGTGCCCAGTTACAGAGGTAGCAAGGACAAATGTCTTACTGATGGGCTGAGAAGACAATGTTGGAATAGATCTGCGGCAGTCATCTGTGATCAGCGAGAGACCGGAGCCAGTGTCCACTAAAGCATGGAGTTCAGCTCCAGCTATTGTGAGTTGTATAAATGGAGTAGGGCTGATGTGTGCATTTGAATCAACATTATGCGGGTGGACCGATATGTGATCAGAAACTGACATTTGGTCATCAATACCAGCTTCTAATAGTTTCCCTGACTATGTTTAGAGGAAGACAGAGTGTTGGCTGGTGTGGAAAAATGCACCCGTCTTGTGGGAGGTGTGTGATAGCTATCTGAAGTATGTCTCCGATGGTGTGACATAGTGGGTGAGGAGGGTCTATCTTGTCTGTAGAGGGGACCTGTGGATGGGGAAGGAGCTCTATGGGGTCTGTCACTATAATCAGAGTTGGAAGAATGTATTGCAGCATGGGCTCTGCGGTCACCTGAAGGAGAGCGGACAGGTGAATTATCATAAAAGTACTTGGAGGGAGAAAAATTATCATGGTTATCTGTTCGGGAACGGTAGACCCTTGGATGCTGAGAGGTTGGGGAGCGGCTTTGATGTTGCCGAGAGCCGGGATCACCATTTTGAGGAAAGCAGTCATCATCAGAATAGGTGTAACGACGAGGTGATGAAGCTCGGAAAGATGGTGTAGAGACGTCATCATAGAGAGAGTGATTTCTTCCTGCGTAGGAATTTTTGGTAGAATTGCACCAGTCCTGACAGTGGCACCAATGGTAGTTCTGTTGTTTTGAGTGATGACCAGTGCAACAGGTAAGATCTGACATTCCACAGGCATGAGATGTGCTCCTTATTTCTTTCACTTCATGTTTAAGGTCAGAAAACTGCTGTGTGAGTTTGGCCAATCTCTCATCGGTATAGCATTTATTAGACTGTTGTAAGTCATGTAAGTCAGATCGGAGATCAGCAATAGCAGTGACTAAGTCAGTCATAGGATCAGCAGCACGGCTGTCTGTATTGTGTTGTGTGACAGTCACTGGCATGACATTTGACGGGGCAGCTATGCTGAGAGCTAACTGAGCACGTTCACACTGCCTTGCTACTTTCAATGCAGCATCCAGTGTCACTGCGCCATGCTCATGGATTTTTAGTTGAAGAGACGGATCTAATCCCGACACAAACCGTCTAAAAATGTCACAACTTTGAGCGTCAGCAGCGTATTGTGGAAAAGCTTCAGCGACTAGGTTAGTCAAGTCTGCTGCATAAACCTCTAGTGGTTCTTTGGGTTTGCGAGGGCGAGCGTTCAAGTACGTTTGAAATGTGGCCAAAAACTGCTGTCTTCCAAAAACGGTGCTCAGACTAGCCTTAGCCAGCGCGTAGTCAGCCTTTACATCGGGGGAGAGGCTCTGCCAGTATGAGAACGCCGCGCCACTGAGTTTTGTTGGGAGAAGCTTAGCCTTTTCTAACGGAGCTACTGAAACATCCAGAGCAACTTCTAATCGTTGTATCCACAAAGTAAATGGCTCAACTCCGTCGCCGGTGAAGGGTGGAGGCAATTCGACTCTAAACGGCAGTTGCGCGTTCACAGTATCGGCGATATCCCTATGCTGCGGAATAACAGCGGGTTGTTGCTCGTCATCCGCCATGTTTCAGAAAGAAAAAAAAAAACGCGCAGTAGCGTGCAGAACGTAGCTCAACTTGTAAAACTGACACCAATAGTTACTAAAGTGTCCTCAAACAATAGCGGTAATATCCACGCCGTCTATAGAAATGCAAATTAATGTCCACAAACTTAACCAACCGCCGCTGCCACCAGTGTAAGAGCGGGTGCTAAGAATCCGCTACTCTCCTTACCAGAATTTGGCGTCGGTTCTTCTTGTCTTGCGGGCGACCTCGGTAGCGTAGCCGACCGAGTCTTCGATGTGTGGAAAGGCACAAAGAGATGGTCACCCCAGTTTTGTGGACTATTTGCCAGTTATATTTATTTCTTTAAGAACACAACTGTGGACATACCGCACTGAGCTACACAAAACCACTTCTATGTTTTTTTCTATCTTTATCTCTCTACTCCACCCACCAAATTTCTCCTCCCTTAAACAATCTATCAATTAACTTTATTGAAATTTCCTGATATGAACTCCTGCTTACACATGTATTGAAGACCCCTAAAGAATTTCAGTTTGTTCATAAGTGGAGGGCGGGTTAGCTGCAATTGTGGCAGTGACAGTGAGACAAAACATCTTGAAAAGCAGATCGTTCTCCACGCTTTTCATATCTCCCCACCCAACAAACAGACGTAAAACGTCTGTCTTGGAAAGAAGAGAGCTGCTGCTGTCAATACAGGCTTGTATGTATCCGTACGATGAGGTGCAGCTCTAATTGTGCCACAGCTTTATATTTAAAGGCATTCATATTTGAATAGAGCAATGTCCGCACAAGGCAAGAAGAGACACTTGATTCCTTCTTTGAAGTTCTCAGCAGTAAGAATGAGTCATCATAAAGATGGTGGCAATTAAGTGAGTCTTTTCTGTTTCTGAGTCAACCAGGATGATGTAACTTTTTTCCTGCGCAGTGACGAGGACGAATTCAGACCACAATTCAATGCCTGGATCACACATTTACTATTTATTGTATCGTACTCCTCTTTTATCACTGCGCATTCACAAAAATCTCCAGCCCTCCTCCTGTTTTTTCCACTCAGTCTGATCAAACCCGTCCAGCAATAAAATGTCGCCTGAAATGAGATGTGTTAGCCGGTTCTCCGGATTGTCCAAGTATCACAGTCCTGAGCTCGCTATAACTCGATCACTTACTTTTATCCTCGCTCCTGATCTTTCGTCGCCAGACGACCTTGTAACTTTGTACTCTTCCTCCGGTTATTCGCTCTGTCGTCCTTTTCATTTTCGGACGAGCGGCTCTTTCGACAGGGCGTAACTGCGGGGCTCTGTAGGCGGCGGTGACCGCAGTGCTGCAGGTGAATACGGGAATGTTTAAAAACATCCCACTTTACATTTTCCGAGTGTTTTATACTCTCTGATGTTATAGACGTAGGCAGCTATCAGATCTGTTCCGCTCACCGTGTGACATTTCTCAAGTTCGTAGCTTGTTAGAGAGGCCGTTGAGACTGGACGGTGCGCGGGTCTGCATTGACAGCAGCATCTCTTCAGTTTAGTTTAACAATTCATTCAAAAATGTTTGGTAATAAGCCAGAGGCCATATCTTAAACTTATTAATTCATATCTTGAATGAATTACAATACATCCATTAACAATTCTAGTAGTAATTCTAAATAAATTTTAAAAAGAGCCTCTGTAAAGGCTGCCACATGGCACGAAGTGGAGTTCAGGAAGTGGGGACTGGGGCAAGGGGGGGGGGCATCTGTCACCGGGCGCAGCATCCAGGGGGCGCCAAATTGATGTTACGAAATTTTAGAATGAAATGTTTTTCATTCTTAAATGCACTAAAAAGTAAATCAAAAACATTCGCATACTCAGTCCATCACTCCATCACTATGAGGAGATCTTTTTCACATTATTTTTGTCACTTTCTGATTTCGCTTTATTGTACAGTATGGGGAAGATTATTTCCAAATCTGAGAGCTGGTCTTCAGATTTTACTGACTGTTGGAACCTCCATCGCCAGTTGTGAAAGATCTTTCAGTAAATTTAAACGTATCTTGTCCTACCTGAGATCATCCATGGCATAAGAAAGATTGTCAGCCTTAGCTTTGCTGAGTGTGGAGCGGGCGGTTACCGACCGCATACATTGTGATGAAATAATCCATAAATTTGCAGCAGCAAAGGCTAGGAAAATTTCTCTTTGAAGTTAATAATTACATTTAAAGCATTATACATCAAACTATTTTTTTTACTTTTATACTAACTTCATTTTCAGGTTATATTATTATATCCAATGTAATGTTTAAGTTTTTGCAATGTTATATTTGAATATTATTTTAGAATTATTATATTTTTGAACTACCATTATTGTCTTAATTATTTTACTTCATTCTATCTTTATAAATTTAGCGAAACCTTGAAAATATACGCATAAAAGTGCTTTAAAAAATTTAAATATTAAAAAATGTAAAACTATTTAAAATAAAAAATATTAATTCTTTTTCTTAAAATACTATTATTTTAAATACATTTAAAAAAAATTTTTTTCCTTTCCCCATTGCATTTTGGCAAACAGGAGGGGGCGCAAAATCTTCAGTTGTCCCCAGGCGCTAAAAACCTTAGCTACGCCTCTGGTTGTGGCCTCTGTCTGCATATAAACCACAACGCAGAGGACAACGTGAGACGGAGGGTACACCACAGTAATGTTTTCTCATTTTTTGACTCCCTGCACTCTCCATGTGTCTCTTTCAAATCAGATAGTTGAAGGCTAAGACTGTGTGACATGGCACCTGTGCTCTGGCGACTGTCGTGTGTAATTCTCAGTTTAGATATCTCACACTGTGTCCCTCTCTGTTTGTCTCTCACAATCTCAGGTGCTCTTTCTGTGGTTCCTGCTGCTCTCCATTCTCCTGTTTTATGTTCTTGTGCTGCCTGTTCATCTTTAGGTGACTCCAACTCTTTGACTTTTCACTACTGCAGTTTATCATGGAGTACAACTAAGTGGGGCACAGACAATGGTTCAAGACCAGGATCCCCTCCATCCTATGTCTTCTCCGGGCTGTATACGTGTATTTAAAGTATTTTATGATATACTTTGATAACCCGTGAGGGGAAATTGTCTTTTCGCATGTGTTGTATGTTCTGCACATGATAAATTTCGAAAATATAATCTCCTTCACATTCACTGTAAAGCACACAGGTGATGTATGATATATGGTACTGAATCCGAGTGACGCTGTCTCTGTTACACCAAATTACCTTTAAAGTGAAATAAACAGATAAGACTTTATTAACACCGGGGTAGGGGGATGAATTTGCAGCATAGAACATATTAGTTTATAGCACTAACGGCGTTTAATGACCTCTTGGGCACAGCCATCAGCAGAGTGTCTGTCTGCAGAAAGAATGTCGACCTTGTTGAGAGGTTTACTTACCTTGAAAGTGACTTTCCTGTCTCTGGTGACTCTTCCTGTGAAGTCAGCAGACAGATTGGGAGAGCATGGGGGGTCATGAGGTCACTGGAAAGCGGTGTGTGGAGCTCCCGAAATCTATGTAAAAGGACAAAGGTCCAAGCCTTTAGAGTCCTGGTGCTTCCAGTCTTGCTCTTTGGTTGTGAGACATGGACGTTATCCAGTGACCTGAGATGAAGACTGGACTCCATTGGTACTGTGTCCCTCAGGAAAATCCTTGGGTACCATTGGTTTGACTTTGTGTTGAATGAGTGGTTACTCATAGAGTCTCAAATGAGGCACATTACCTGCATTGTGAGGGAGTGTCAGTTACAGCACTACGGCCATGTGACGTGATTCCCCGAGGGTGTTCCGGCTTGTAAGATCCTCATTGTTGGGGACCCGAGTAGCTGGACCAGGCCAAGGGGTCTCCCACATAACACCTGGCTGCGGCAGATAGAGGGTCATTCCCGGAGGATGTCACTGGACCGTATGTCTGCCTGGGGGTTTGCAAACCGGGATCCCAAGTTGTTTTGTCGTGTGGAGGGTGTGGGAACATGCTGTACCAGTGCATGCTCCCCAACTTGACTTGACTTGAATAAAGAAAAAGGCAAGAGCTAAACTGTACCCAAAATATACCACGTGGTCATGTAATATGAATTGCTACCAAAGAAATATTGACCATATGACAATGTGTTTGTGATTAATGGAAAGGGTGAAGACAGGCATAAAAAAGGAAGGAATAATCCATTTTGATGGCCATGAAAACAAGCCAGGCATACAACAACATGAAGCTTGATTTCTTTCACACATCTTCAAACAAAACCTACTCATGATGGCCTTGGATTTTGTTTTCATCCTCTTCACTGTCGTGGTCTCCAGTGAATTCAGGGTTAGTGTTGTAGTGCAGCTCACCTTGCTAATGTGTTAATTCAAGTATTTGTTGGTACTCCATCACCAGACCACCGCAGTGGGCAATACAACAAGCACTAAAGATTAGTAGAACATCTCAGCATCTCCAGCAGCCTGTCACACACATTAGAGGACCGGAATATTCTCATAGACATTTAGTCACACAGGACCGTGTTGTCCATCCCTTCAGGTACTGTTCATGTTGACCCCTGAGTATTAATATGCCTCCTTTGTGATGGTGACTGACTTCTGATAACATAAGATTCCTTTACTGTCATTGCATATCACATACAATGAGATTTTTGTACACTACTTGAAGCGATGCTCAAACTGAACTTTTTAAAACCGCACATCTAATATTTCACACAAGCAAATTCTCTGTGAATGGTACTCATGGCCATTGATCAATGGACAATTTGCATATCATTGATCACACAGCCCTTTGTTACTCAATGGTGCAAGTTCGACCATTAGGCCAAGCTACTGTTGGAGAAACCTGCAGTCAACTGAGACTGAGGAAGTCACTTGAACGAGTGATGAAATGTATCGGAAAAAAAAACTACTGTATGTCCAGATGAACAGAATCACATGCATCGAAACATTGTTTGTTCATTCTTACGTATCTATCATCGAAGGATTTACCAGCCACTCAATGGAGTGAGGGTTTAAATGACAGTATTGTAACTGGTGCTGCATGAAGGCGCTATATAAACCACCCACAGACTAAAGAGCTGGAGATTCACATTGAAGGATGTTAGTTTATTTGTGTTTATTAATTTTTATTTTTTAAAAATCTTGAATTGGAGTTTATGATAAATGTGTTTGTTTTTGTTTTAATCATCTCTAAGGCTCTTAAAAACAGATGCTTACTTGGCAATCATTTTCTTGGACAGGCAAAACTAGTAAACCTGAAAACCAGGAGGAATAAAAATAAAAACACACTGACAAGTGACATTTAACTCCAGTTTAAAGTGCTGGTAAAAAGCTGACTGAAAGTGGAGTTTGCTTATTATAAACTCATTATTGATATCTGAGCGTTTAATAGTGTTTGGGCAGTGGGGGGAGTGTGGTGTTCTGTTGATGGGGGGGGATTGGAAATGAAGGTGGGATTTCAGTAGCCGAGGGGATTTGTGATTCCAGTGTTTAACTGATGTCATTGACAGCTTTGTGTAATACAATACCTCCTTCATATTTGAGTTTCTTGTGTATTTTGAATATATACCTAAATGATTAATGAAAAACAGTGATGCATGTCACAATTAGAAAATTGTTTGTTTCTGAATATTTTAATTGTTATAGTATTGTTGTGTAAAGTAGGAAAAGTTTTGTTAATCCGTGAGATAAGATGTGTGTACAAAACTCACTTGAAGAAAGAGAGAACGTATATGAATAATATCTGAACTGTACACCCGATTGAAACATTGATACTCTGTATTCTGTATGTTAGTTAGTTGAATAAAGTTTGTTTAAAATAAATCTCTTCTAAAATCATGTCAAGTGTTATTAATTTCTCTAACCAAACCAATTTTGCGGCCCCTTGTAGTTGCAGATCACGTAGCTGAACTTGTCTCACAGCTGAATGATTCAAGATGGCTCTAAAGACACGACAGGGTATCTTCTGTCCTTACTGGTGTTTTAATGGCCAACGAGTTTAAAGGAAGGAGATTATGGTTCATTAATTAGCTGAAGGTTTTGTGACTTTTAGATGTATCTGATCATTCTCTGTTATTTAGCTCATCGTACTGAATGTGTTTTACGCTGCATGTCATGAGAGACTAGTTAGGAAAATAGAAGATTTGAGACTCCAGAGCTCAGTGCATGGCGGAGTACAGAATTGGTTACAGATTTCATCCTGGGCAAGATTTAGATTTGGGCTGATGGATGTCAAATAAAGTAAAATGTGAAGGCAGGAATAATGAAGCATAAACGTTAAATATAATTGATTATATAGTAAGGGGCCTGCAGGTTTACAGTTTATGTTATTAAAAAGTCTTGGACATCAAGCTGCACTTAGCTCAGTCCACAACCAGTCAGTCCACTAAGCAATCAATAAAGTCTGATAGGATTTTATGTTATTTAGCACTCACACTGTATGAGGTCAGCGTAAACTGAATGTCACTCTGTCAGAGGCCACTCCTCGGACCCTGTGTTCAGTTTTAGTCATCATATTGTAAAGAGCCGCACATAAAAACAACACAGAAAGTGAAGTCAGGCAGTGCCAGTGAGCAGTGAGCCATGAGACAAGATCAGAGGAGTTGGCTGAGGTGTGTTCAGTGCTTTGTTGGTGTATTTTAAATGTATTCTACTTTATTCTTTCTTCTTACAGAGGAGCAAAAGGGAGACTTCATAATAAATGTGTGATATGGAGGACACAGGCTCAGTTACCCAGGAGCCTCCTAAGTTGGTCTGTGAAAAGGAAGAGGTGAGCGATGAGGAGGAAGAGAAGAGTCACACACAACACATGGGGCTCCATTTCATGACTAACTTGGAGAGAAGAGGTGTGGACATCAAGAAAGAGGACTGTGAATGGGAATATGTGCTCTTTTCTCAGGACTGCCCTACCATTAAGGAGGAGGACTGCAAATATGAGCCAACATTTGAGAGCAGTGACATGCAGGGAACTGAAATGGTAAGCAGTGTGAAAAAATAAGAAGTAAAATGGGAGTTTGTGTCTCAGCACGCGTGTTCAGATGTCACAGGATCAGACCTCACTCTGAAGAGTCAGCACACCCTACAGCGTCACTCTGTCCTTGTGAAGTCCGAGTGTTTGGAGTCTGACGTGACCAGGATTAAGAAAGAATTAAGTTCCTGTCCTTCTGGAGAAGGTAAGAGTCAAATACAAACACCGTGTTAGGCCTGCAGCTTGGGGAGTTACAGGAATGGTGCTGTCCTGCTTTTTCACTGAGTTTGGATTTAGTGAATTCTGTGCTGAAATGTTACAGATTTCTAATCAGTTCATAACATAATGACTTATTTTAAACTAAACAAGTCATGTAGTCCAGTCAGAAAGAGAGGTAAAGGAAATAGAAACTGGTGAGGCACAGCAGAAGAATTGATGTTGAACATTATGAGCAAACTGATTACATGAGCTGAGAGGTTTTATACATTCAGAAAAATTCTGTGGAGCAAATAAATAGAAAAACAATGTGATGTGGCACTGGCGAAAAACTCAAGTTCATAGCGAGGACAGCGATATGCCAGTGTGGTAAAGAAAAGTCACCACCAGTCAGATAAAGCAGCGTAGATGGGTACTACGAGGGGTAGTCAAAAAGTAAAGGGACATTTGAGAAAAGGGGCATTTATTCTAATGATAGAAATGTGAAACATACCTTATTTTTCTACATAACCTCCCTGGACTTCAATGCACTTTTCCCAACATTTCACAAGTTTTTTGATTCCGTTGAAAAAAAAGTTTTTCGGTTGCATGTGCTAAATCAATGACTTCTTCATCACTTGCAAATCTTCTTCCCCTTAGCGCTTCCTTTAGTTTCCAAACCATGCTCGCAGCCTTACTTTCCAGTTCATGATGATGAACCTAAGTTTCATCTACAGTAACGATTTGCTGTAAAAATCCATCTCCCTCACCACGATAATAGGCCGCAGGTTTAACACCTTCGGCAAATAAAAAGCGAATCACTGCCCTCATTTCCACCTTGGTGCAGATTGACAATGGAGCTGTCATGTTTAACGGTCTGCTACACTCCAACGAATAACACGGGAATAAGAGTTACACGTTATATAGAAGCGTTGGCGACTACACTCATTCAGCGATGGATACGAGCAGTGTTACCAAACTCTGAAAAGAGAAATTTAAAAAAAATCCCTTTACTTTTTGACTTCCCCTCATATTATAAGGAAGAGAGTGGCATAAGATACTTATTTAAAGTTAAAACCCAGGGAAGCGGGCATCACCTAGAAATAGTGTGGATTAACTTATATTGTAGAACTAAGAGTATCACTGTATATGCTGTTAATGAGGGACTCCATTGGTCTCCATAAAGAGAAGTTTCTGACTGTCGCCCAGAATAAGACTGCACCAGAAATATTACATATTAAATAATAATAATAATAATAATAATAATAATAATAATAATAATGTCATTAAGTGTTGGGGTCCTTATCTGCTGTATTCTCCCAGCCTCCCTTTGTGCTTGATCCCATTTTCTGTCCCCCATGTTCTCTCTTATCCTGTACTTTGGTTCCCTAATGTCACTCGTGTTTGTTGTTTAGTGATGTTGGTGTTGCTGCCATCAGGGGTCGTCTCTGTTGAAATGTTTTGTGGTCAGCCATTGCTTTTGAGTTACTGTAGCAGGTTTGGAGTGTAACAAGGCTTGCTGATGGCCTTTACCTGTTAACTTTTATAATTGCATCTCATTAGTACATAATTGAAGGTGTTACTTACACAAATCAGTAGTGAACTTCAAAACGCCATAAAAAATAAGAAGAAGACGTCCTCAGTTTGAAGTTGTGCTTCTCTGTGTTTTCTTTGATTACTTCAGTTTGTGCACAGAGTGATTCTGAGATTCTGCTTCACATCGAGTTCATCCGATTCGAGTGTTCAGTACATTAAGTTAATGAAGCTGTGTATTTTAATATAAGTACAAAAATGTTTTTATAACATTAAAACCTAAATTGAATCCAAATAAAAAATTTGCTTTATAACAGTGAAATGTTTTGAAAAACAATACAATTCCACCCTTTCTGTATCGTTCATGTGTGGTGTGTGAAGTGTTTCTGTAATTCACTGCAGATTCATATCTACACACTCCTCTCCTGCAAGCTCTGTCTTCTGCTTCCCGACTCCAGCTCCCCAAATGGAGTAAGGCGGCCCCTTTTATAATGCACCCAGATGCGCTCCATGATGACCTTCCTGCAGCTCTTCCTGGTGTGGTTTAAGAGCTCCAGTCCATGTCTCCAGGACTGTTAACAGACAAAGACAAAGCTGTCACTTCTCTCTTTTAAGCCCTTGTTTGTTCAGTACTCACATCTTGGTGTCTTGAACCCCTTTGCAGACCACTCTGCTTCTGCTTTAACCGGCTAGAGACATGGACACACTTTTGGCAAAACTCATTTAATTACATTTAATGAACAAACATCCACACATCCATCACTGAACTCTTTTTTTTTACAAAGTTCAAAATGCACACATCTAGACGCGCTTTTTGGGTCCATTTAGAGCCACCAACTCACCTAATGTGCATGTCTTTGTGACAAAGAAGCAAATCAGAGACGCAGAAGACAACCCCATGCAGACACTGAGAGAAGTCAGACAGTAAAACAAAGCAAACAATGGGAATTTGGGCGATGGGTATGGGGGGCAGCTCCAAATTAAAACATCTATTTTCTTTAAAATATGAGTGGCTGAGTGTTTACAAGTTGTTGTTATTTTTTTTTCTTTTTTTTTTTTTTTTGATATTTAGGATATTACCCATACCATTTTTTTTAATTGAACAAAAATATTCTTTCATCAGTATAATTAAAAAGTGGAAGTTGACTTGTCATTAAGTGATGGGTTTATTTTCAACAGTTGTAAGCTGTTGTACACTAAATGATCATCTCTTTACAGTTCTCAATCTGAGTTTTGAATATTTACATGGAAATCTGGATCTGTCTGTTTCTACAGGTTTACAGGAAAGCGACACCCTCTTTCCATCATTTTTTCCTCTTCACTGCAGACTGTCTCAAAATGAAAACATGAAGAAGCCGTTGTCTGAAGCAGACAGTTTGTTACCAGCCAATAGCAAACAATTCTTCACCAGTGGTGATTTTCAAACGCACAAAAGAATTTTTACTGAAGAGAAGGCACATTGCTTTTCTAAATGTGGGAAGCAATTTTCTTACAAGAGCACTCTTATGACCCCCAAAAAAATTCACACTGGAGAGAAACCATATTGCTGTTCTGACTGTGGTAAACGATTTAGGACCAGTGGTAATCTTCAAAGCCACAGACGGATTCACACTGGAGAGAAGCCATATTCCTGTACTGAATGTGGCAAACAGTTCTCCTGGAGTGCCCACCTTCATCCCCATAAAAGAATTCACCCAATAGATAAGCCATATTGCTGTTCTGACTGTGGTAAACGATTTAGGACCAGTGGTAATCTTCAAAGCCACAGACTGGTTCACACTGGAGAGAAGCCATCTTGCTGTTTTGACTCTGGTAAACGATTTAGGACCAGTGGTGCACTTCAAAGACACAGACGGGTTCACACTGGAGAGAAGCCATCTTGCTGTTTTGACTCTGGTAAACGATTTAGGACCAGTGGTGCACTTCAAAGACACAGACGGATTCACACTGGAGAGAAGCCATATTGCTGTTCTGACTGTGGTAAACGATTTAGGACCAGTGGTGTTCTTCTTACCCACAGACGGATTCACACTGGTGAGAAGCCATATTGCTGTTCTGACTGCAGTAAACAATTCTCTAGAAGAAGCTCTCTTCTTACCCACAGACGTATTCACTCTGGTGAAAAGCCATATTGCTGTTCTCAATGTGGTAAACAATTTAGCACCAATAGCAGTCTTCATAGACACATTAAAATCCACAGTGGCGAAAATTAAATACAGAACTAAAGAGCAAAACATTACTGATCACACTCAGAAACAATTACCACCTAGAAATGGAATAAGCTGAAAGCGGAACATAATCTCTAATAATAAGATACTGGTAAGGACATTTAACGTTATGAGGAATTAAAGCAAGGGATTGAAGCATAGATGAGTTAAAGTAACAGCAAATATATGAATTGCACAAACTACACAATAAACTCAAGAGAACAGTGTCCCCACTGTCCAACAAGTAGACACTAGAAAGATTGAAAATACATAGACAGTACAGCAATTAATTCCCTAAAATGCATACAAATTATAAATTAAAAAAATAATAATTAGAAAAGCAGAGATATCTCCAGGAATATGGACACATTGAATCATCAGGTGAACTATAAATCAACTGCCAATCCTAGGGCTTTTGGAACACAAAAAACAAAATTTACTGTGTGCACATTGTAACATGACAAGATAATATCAAATTGATGGAATACCTTGCTACAAACTTCATATTATTGAGATAAAAAAAAAAGTATTAGATGCAAATTGAGTCTTACTGAGACCAGAGTCCTCTCTGGTGACTGACAAAGATGGTGTCTCCTCCAGTTATGACGTGTGCTGGCAGAAAGAGGAGGGCCCTGATGGTCCGACCCCAAAAGTGACATTGAAGGAGAGCAGCTGTCAATCTTCCTATCTGCAGGAGGAAGGAAAGAGAGGCGTAATCAGACAGCACCAACCTCTGGATCGGAGGAGAATGACCAACACTAAATCACTTAAACTGTCTCCCAAACACACATGCGCATGACAACATAAAGTAATATACAAAACTAAGATTGATATCCCAAGGTCAAATGATGACAAAAGTTTATTAGGAGAAGAAGGGAGAAAATGGAAATGGGAAAATTTCAAGATATACCAGCTAAAATAGAGAACAAATAACTGAGTTTTTGGTTCAGTTTTATGAATAAAAAGTTTCCTTCCTCTTGATGTCCTGTCTATGACCATCACTCCTGTGAGTTAACACAAGACTCTGTAAGGAGGAGGATGTCATGACTTCCGGGTAAAGTTCACTGCTGTCACAGTCACAGACAGACAAGACCATGTTAAGAAGTGACCCCCTGTGAGAGGCAGCATTGCTGTTTTAAATAAAACCAGTGACTTGACAGTTTAAACTGGACTGATAACTTCCATAATAATGGAGCAGAAGAGCGAAACTGAGAACAAAAATAAAGAAAAACTAGTGGTGTCTGTCATGTAAGAAAGGTCTCCAAAACTAATGCTCTTAGACTTGTTCTTGAGTTCCTCAAGTTTGTAATCCAAGAACAGATTGCACTTGTTTTAAAAAATGTTTGATAAAGTTTGAACCCCCCCATTTGTTCTTTTAAATAATGTTTGATAAAGTTTGAAATCCCAGTCCCCATTGATGGTTTACTATTGAGCCCCTACCATTGCCCTATAAAGACACTGAAGATTTTCTTAGTACACTAAAGTCTCTTGAGCGTCACCCTCACAGGGAGTACAGTTGAGCGATAGATTTGTCATCTGGAGCTCCTGTATGTAAAGGGAAAGTGTGTTTGTATTGTCAAGGCCAACGACTAAGACTATGGAGGAATATCTCTGAGATGATCTCCAAAATGTCTTCATTAGACCTCCAGCAGGGCAGTGTGATGTTTTCTCCTAGTTTAAAATATTGTTATTTACATTCTGTGTGTTGATGTTCAGGAATTCAATAAAAAAGTTCCAAACAAGCACCCCCCTCCATTGATTCCATCTTTACTTAGTCGGCTCGCAGGCTCCACAATTCTTTCTCAACGTGATATTTTTACTGTAGTGTGTATAATCTGGTGCTTGTAAAGAAACAGATGAATGGAAGATGACTTGCAGCAGCACCAGTGGACGTTAAGAATCCTGTGTGATTTCCTAGGGATTGGCCAGGGCACCTGCTGTCCTCTAATCATTAATGAATGATATTTTTAGGGATGTTTTAGGGGTCTTCATGTTGCTGTATATTTATGACTAGCAAAATACCTGCGCTTCGCAGCGGAGAAGTAGTGTGTTAAAGAAGTTATGAAAAAGAAAAGGAAACATTTTAAAAATAATGTAATATGATTGTCAATGTAATTGTTTTGTCACTGTTATGAGTGTTGCTGTCATATATATATATATATATATATATATATATATATATATATATATATATATATATATATATATATATATACATACACACACATATAAACATATATACATATACACATATGTACACATACACATGTCGTAGATGACAGATCAAACGTTTAATCCGAGTAAATGTATCATTTTAAAGGAAAAATATGTTGATTCAAAATTTCACGGTGTCAACAAATCCCAAAAAAGTTGGGACAAGTAGCAATAAGAGGCTGGAAAAAGTAAATTTGAGCATAACGAAGAGCTGGAAGACCAATTAACACTAATTAGGTCAATTGGCAACATGATTGGGTATAAAAAGAGCTTCTCAGAGTGGCAGTGTCTCTCAGAAGCCAAGATGGGTAGAGGATCACCAATTCCCACAATGTTGCGCAGAAAGATAGTGGAGCAATATCGGAAAGGTGTTACCCAGCCAAAAATTGCAAAGACTTTGCATCTATCATCATCAACTGTGCATAACATCATCCGAAGATTCAGAGAATCTGGAACAATCTCTGTGCGTAAGGGTCAAGGCCGCAAAACCATACTGGATGCCCGTGATCTCTGGGCCCTTAAACGACACTGCACCACAAACAGGAATGCAACTGTAAAGGTAATCACAGAATGGGCTCAGGAATACTTCCAGAAACCATTGTCAGTGAACACAATCCACTATGCCATCTGCCGTTTCCAGCTGAAA
This sequence comes from Polypterus senegalus, assembly GCF_016835505.1. Classification (NCBI taxonomy): domain Eukaryota; kingdom Metazoa; phylum Chordata; class Cladistia; order Polypteriformes; family Polypteridae; genus Polypterus; species Polypterus senegalus. The sequence continues at coordinate 152,855,304 of NC_053161.1, forward strand.
CTCTACAGTGCAAAGAAGAAGCCATTTCTAAGCAAGATCCACAAGCTCAGGCGTTGTCACTGGGCCAGGGATCATTTAAAATAGAGTGTGGCAAAATGGAAGACTGTTCTGTGGTCAGACGAGTCACGATTCGAAGTTCGTTTTGGACATCTGGGACGCCATGTCATCCGGACCAAAGAGGACAAGGACAACCCAAGTTGTTATCAACGCTCAGTTCAGAAGCCTGCATCGCTGATGGTATGGGGTTGAATGAGTGCGTGTGGCATGGGCAGCTTGCATGTCTGGAAAGGCACCATCAATGCAGAAAAATATATTCAGGTTCTAGAACAACATATGCTCCCATCCAGACGTCATCTTTTTCAGGGAAGACCCTGCATTTTTCAACAAGATAATGCCACACCACATTCTGCATCATTCACAACATCATGGCTGCGTAGGAGAAGGATCCGGGTACTGAAATGGCCAGTCTGCAGTCCAGATCTTTCACCTATAGAGAACATTTGGCGCATCATAAAGAGGATGGTGCGACAAAGAAGGCCCAAGACGATTGAACAGTTAGAGGCCTGTATTAGACAAGAATGGGAGAGCATTCCTATTTCTAAACTTGAGAAACTGGTCTCCTCGGTCCCCAGATATCTGTTGAGTGTTGTAAGAAGAAGGGGAGGTGCCACACAGTGGTGAAAATGGCCTTGTCCCAACTTTTTTGGGATTTGTTGACACCATGAAATTCTGAATCAACATATTTTTCCCTTAAAATGATACATTTTCTCAGTTTAAACTTTTGTTCCGTGATTTATGTTCTATTCTGAATAAAATATTAGAAGTTGGCACCTCCACATCATTGCATTCAGTTTTTATTCACGATTTGTATCGTGTCCCAACTTTTTTGGAATCCGGTTTGTATATATATATATATATATATATATATATAAACAAAACAGGTCAAAATATATAAACAAAAATTGTTCATATGCGCGACGCCATACAAGACGACGGCGGCCATTTTATAAGGGAGGAGCCGGAAGTGGAGGAATGCTGGGAAGGAACCGTGAGGGAGGATGGGACTGATGACGTCAGGAAAAATGGCGGAGGAAGGGCGGAAGTAACAAACTGCGGGAATGAGGCTTATGGTGGCGGAGCGTCTTTTTTTCTGGAAGAAAGCAAAGGAGAAAGGTTAGTACCCGCCACTCCCTGCCGGCGAATGTCTTCGCGAAGCGTGTTAAGGTCCGTCCACGGTCTCCTATTCGCATGCGTGACAATATATATATATATATATATATATATATATATATATATATATATATACATATACACATCTACATATATATACATATATACACATATCAACATATATATACACATACATATTGTAAAAGAGAAATCAGACAACAGCATAAAGGTTTGGGGTTTCCGGCCCCGTATAATGAAATATGATCCACAGTAAGAAATTATACAGGTCAAATGAAATGAAATTCCTAGTGCATGACAACCAAAGATGGCATCGGCGGACATTTATGGAGGTGGGGCCGGAAGTGGAGGAATGCTGGGAAGGAGCCGTGGTGGAAGATGGGATTGATGATGTCATGAGTAGTGGACAGAGGAAGGGTGGAAGTAGCGTAGGAGGGAGGCTCATGGCGGTGCGTCTTTTCTTCTGTAAGAAACAAAAGGAGAAAGGTTTGAAACCCGCCACTCCCTTCTGGCGTATGTCTTCCCGAACGTATTACGGTCCGTCTGCGGCCCCCTACTTGCGCATGCGTGACACGACCCCCCCCTCATCCCAGAACCGTCTGGTTGGGCGGACCTAACCAAGAGGTCGTGAATACGAGAGAGAGCATCGGCATTGGCCTGAAGGTTGCCACGACGATAAGTGATGGCGAACTTGTATGGCTGCAAATCCAGAAACCACCTGGTGACTCTGGGATTCGACTCTTTGTGTAGTGACATCCACTGAAGAGCAGCGTGCTCAGTCACCAGAGTGAATTCGCGACCCAACAGGTAGTAACGTAGATGTGTCACCGCCCACTTAATGGCCAAGGCTTCCCTCTCCACTGCCGCGTACCTGGTCTCCCGGTCCAACAGTTTCCGGCTCAGGTACATCATGGGGTGCTCGACACCATCAATACTTTGGCTCAACACGGCACCTAGGCCTGTGTCCGAAGCATCGGTCTGGAGAAGAAAAGGAAGACCAAAATCAGGGGTTCTCAATACTGGTGCCGATGTTAGGGCCTTTTTAAGTCACTAAATGCACGTTCCGCCTTGTCGTTCCATACCACGTATAGAGGAGCGCCTTTTCTCGTTAAATCGGTCAAGGGTGCTGCCCTTTCAGAGAAATGGGGCACGAACCGGCGGTAGTACCCCGCTAACCCCAAGAAAGCCTGCACCTGCCTCTTGGTATTTGGACGGGGCCATTCCAGGATGTCTTTGATTTTGGAACATTGTGGCTTCACCTGTCCTCGTCCCACTAGGTAGCCTAAATACTTGGCCTCCTTTAGACCAAAGAAGCACTTACGGGGATTTATGCGGAGGCCGGCCTTTGCTAGTGTCGCGAGGACAGCGGAGACCTGCAATAGATGCTCCTTCCAGGTGCCGGAATAGATTACATACAGGTAGGCGGCACTATAGGACTGGTGGGGCTTTAGCACTCTATCCACCAGACGCTCATTACAGAATCTCCAGGAGCCGTTAGGCTTAGAAACGAGGACAATAGGACTGGACCAGGGACTATGGCTCTCTTCAACAATATCCATGTCCAACATCCGTTGAACCTCAAGTTCCACTTCAGCGTGTTTTGCCTCCGGTAGTCTATAGGGCCTCTCCCGGACGATAACACTGGGTGCCGTGACTATATCGTGCTCAATCAGCGAAGTCCGGCCCGGTGACTCGCTCACTACTTCGGGAACGGCCAGGATCGCATGGGTTAGTTCCTGCTGTTTTAGGGGTGTCAGCTTGTCACCGAGGTTAAGGGCAGACGTGCACGTGAATAGGGAGAGGGGTCTACGAGTGTCGGGAGACTCCTCCCTGTCTTTCCAAGGTTTTAATAAATTTACATGGTAGATCCTCTCGCTCAGCCGACGATTTGGTTGTTTAACCAAATAATCGACGAGCCCCTTTCTTTCCATAACCTCATAGGGTCCTTGCCAGTGAGCTAGTAGTTTAGAATGGGAGGTAGGAACGAGTACCATCACTCGATCCCCCGAGTTATGATTGTAACACCGGGCTTGCGCTGCCTGTGCACGAGTCACGTGGTCTTTTAGGAGTGGCCTGATTTTATTGAGCCTGTCGCGCAGTTGCGGCACATACTCCAATATATTGGTGAAGGGTAGGGCCTCGGCCTCCCAACCTTCTTTTATTATATCTAAAAGTCCTCGGGGTTGTCGTCCATATAATAACTCAAAAGGGGAGAAACCCGTAGAGGCCTGGGGTACTTCCCGGTATGCAAGAAGCATGAGTGGTAGGAACTTATCCCAGTTTCTACCATCCCCATTGACTACCTTGCGGAGCATCTGTTTAGGAGTCTGGTTAAAACGTTCTACCAACCCGTCTGTTTGCGGGTGATAGACAGACACGTCTTCAGGTGCTTAATACGGAGTAATCTGTCAACCTCCCTGAACGTATCCGAGGTAAAGGGTGTACCTTGGTCTGTGAGTACTTCTCTGGGTATACCCACTCTAGAAAATAGGTTGACTAATTCCCGTGCGATGTTCTTTGTGTTAGCGGAGCGCAGAGGAACCGCCTCTGGGTATCGGGTTGTGTAGTCAACCATGACCAATATATATTTATGGCCATGATTTGAAGGTTCCAGGGGTCCTACTAAATTCTCTCCAAGGTCTTCTTGGCCCCGAGGTGGGCGCCTAAGAGGTGAGCATGAGCTAGTTCACATATCTCCCGCCGGAAGGTATGCGGAACTAGCAGCAACTTCCGCACCTCACCCTCGTGGGTCGCAACTCGATACAACAGATCATTTTCCATCACAAAAAAGGGCTCGTGTGGTATGGAATCGTCAGCCTGTGAGCTGCCAGGGATAACGATAGCATTCCAGGCAAACCTCAGGGAATCATCATTCCACTGTTCTCTTTTGAATGACGCAGGCGTGGATCAAAACTGGTGATCCAGGCTATTCAGAGGGTCTTGTGAGCTGGTGACAGGAAGAGTTCCCTGGCTCGTGCCCTCCCCGGCGGATACTTCCAGGTCAGGGTCCGTCACCTGAGAAGCGTCCCCCTGTGTGCCTACACCATTAGGCTCTGCCCAAGAGCACGGCGTGGGGACTGCGGGAAGGGAGCCTCGCCCTTTCATAACCAGACCCAACGAGGCCCCGAGAGCGGTGTGTATTTTACAACAGTTTCTGTGCGACCAGTCCTGTCCCAAAATCTCCGGAAAGAGGGGTTCAGGTAACACAGCGACCGGCAAGCGAGTCAACTCCCCTTTCCAGGCGATGTAGCAGTTTGCGGAACGATAAGACCTGGTCTCCCCATGTACACAAGTGACTTGTAGATGTTGGTTTAGCCACTGTCGCGGTAAAACATAACGGCGAGCGACAATGGTTATGTTGCTGCCGGAATCAAACAAAGCCACCACCGAGTGCCCATTTATTAACACCACTCCCGTACTAGGACTTGCCAAGGGGTGCGACGGGGCACAGTACCTCTCTAAAGTAGCCCAAGTGCAGTCCATTGGCTCAGCAGGCAGGCAGGTAGCAGGTGACCGACCTCACCACACTTGTAACAGCGAGGGGAGGCCGGCTTTTCTTTGGGTTTTGGTGGTGCTTCCGCAGCGTGTCGAGTGGGCTTGGGGGTAGCGACACATCCCTGTTGGTTCCCGCGAGCTTGCCTTTCCGACCGCCCGGCTTGGAGGACCACAAGCTGACGCTCGAGGACTTCCAGGAAACCCTACATGTCCTTGTAAGGATGGTGCCGGACCTGCTGGTCGAGGAAACTGGGCATAGTGTTGACCAGACCCTTACAGGCCACCTGTTCTACCACCTTCCGGGCTTGGGGACCCTCGGGCCGTAACCAACGCCCCATCCTGCCCCAGAAGTCGAAGGCCTGCGCTCAAGCCGGCTTGTCAGGGTCAAACTGCCAGTTCCTCCATTCACTCGCCTGCTGGCCCAGCGTGATGCCGTAGCGCGCCAGGATCTCCGTTTTTAGGAGGTCATAGTCCGCGGCCTCCTCCTTGGGGAGGTCTAAATAAGCCCTCTGCGCTGGTCCCTTCAGGTAGGGTGCCAGTATGGACGCCCACTCAGACCGCTGCCACTGGTTTCGGGTGGCCGTCCTTTCAAAGATGCCCAGATACGACTCGACGACGTCCGCTTCCGATAAGGGCACAAGAGGTGGAGGCGTTGGCCGAGGTGGATCGGGTCTTACCGTCTGTACAGCGGCCAACCTGGACTTCGTCTCCTCTAACTCTTGGTTGGTTGCGGCTTGTGCTTGCTGCACGGACTGGATCTGCGCGTTCATCCCTTGCAGCACGGTGTTCAGGTCCTGTCCTTCAGACATTACTTCGGACTGAATATCCTGCCGACTACGCCACTGTAAAAGAGAAATCAGACAACAGCATAAAGGTTTGGGGTTTCAGGCCCCGTATACTGAAATATGATCCACAGTAAGAAATTATACAGGTCAATGTACATGAAAATGAAATTCCTAGTGCATGACAACCAAAGATGGCATTGGCGGACATTTATGGAGGAGGGGCCAGAAGTGGAGGAATGCAGGGAAGGAGCCATGGTGGAAGATGGGATTGATGACGTCATGAGTAGTGGATGGAGGAAGGGTGGAAGTAGCGTAGTGCGGGAAGCTGTAGGAGGGAGGCTCATGGAGGTGGTGCGTCTTTTCTTCTGTAAGAAACAAAAGGAGAAAGGTTAGTACCCCGCCACTCCCTGATGACGGATGTCTTCCCAAGCGTATTAAGGTCCGTGCGCGGCCCCCTACTCGCGCGTGCGTGACAATATACATACATACATACATACACATACACATATAAATATATTAGCAAAATACCCGCGCATCGCAGCGGAGAAGAACAGTGTTAAAGAAGTAATGAAAAAGAAAAGGAAACATTTTGAAAATAATGTAACACGATTGTCAATGTAATTGTTTTGTCATTGTTGTGAGTGATGAGTGTTGCTGTCATATATATATATATATATATATATATATATATATATATATATATATATATATATATATATAGTGGCAGTAGGGGGCAGTAGTGCACCCTTGAACCCTCAGGTACAACTCCAGGTAAAAGTCCACGACTCTTTATTGTTTAATAACAATGTGCACCAAGCACCCTCCACACTACTCATAAACCAATACTCTAAGTAACACAATAAACTCTCCTCCTCGCCCAGACACTTGCTCCTCTACCTCCCAGCTCAGCTCAGTGTCTGGACTGAGGCACCGTCCTTTTATAGCCCCTGACCCGGAGGTGTTCCTGTCCCAGCAGTCCACAGTTCCTTATTCCTTCCGGGTCAGGGCAATCAGTCTTTTACTTCACCCCGGGAGCACGCCATTCCTTCCTGTCACGTGACTGTGACATACTCCCGGGTCATAGGGCACAACAGATCCCACAAGTCTCCCCACAGCGACTCCTGGTGGTCCCCAAGGTATCCAGCAGGGTTGTGTATAAACACTACAGAGTCCATAAGGCCCTGCTGGACCTCGGGGCATGATCATGCTGTCGGGAGAGCTCCTCCTGTCGGCCTGGGGGTGCGGACCGGCCTGGGAAGCCGGCAGTCTTCCACAATTCCCCCTTAGCGACGACTTCTGGGGCGGAGCGTCCGGCCCCGAGAGGGACGTCCTCCTCCAGGAGGACGCGTCGTCCGGGCCTTGAGTGCGTTGCCCCTGTCCTCGAGCGAACCTTGGGGGGACGGTGTACCTCCTGTCTCCCCGGGGACAATGGCGCCTCTCGTGGCCTGGTTGCCGGCAATTATAGCACCGACGAAGCCCTCCTGGTTGCTTCCCTCTGCGGGACCAAAAACACCTCGGGAACTCCGTCAGCATCGTCTCCGCCCCTTCACCTGCCAGGGAGGGCATTACGGCCGCTTGGCTGCCCTCAAGCCTTCTCTCCATTATATCGGGAGACCCACCTTTCCTTTTGGGGATCTCCCGCTTGATCTAGGGCTTGCGCTCAGCCTGAGGCTCTCCATGGAAAGAGAAGAGCCTCTTTCCTGTCTGCACACCCGTTTCCTTCCGCTTACTAGGAGCCGGCTTCATTAGCACCGTCTCGCTCCGATGAACAGCACCAGTCAGCTGCACCGGCACGAGCGGCGCTTCCCCCGGCACTCCCATCACCGGCGTTACCCCGCACTTATGACCGGTCGGGTCCTCGAGAGCTGTACTGCTCCGGAAAGCCACGCCACGCGCATGCCCCGGGCTGTTTGCTCCAGTCCCCGACCATTCGGTCATTATGCCCCAGTCTCTTGTCGGGCACACAGTGCTTTGACACGCGCTACTCATTCTCAGCGGTGCCCGATCGCACTGTGTCCCCTTACTCTCTACGACACGGGAGGGACTCACCTGCACTCCCGCATCGATCCTCTCCGGAGCTTCTCGGCGCAGCCGCTGCACGAAATCCCTCAGTGCCTTCAACGGAGCTGCCGCCATCGCTCCCAATTCCACCACACGTTCCTTTAGTTCAGCATATTCCTGTAAGAAACGGTTTAGGGGCGCGAGGTATTCCTCGAGCCCCTGTAAATCCAAACAGTTAATGTTTACGGCCGGAGTTGTTTGCGCTTTCGCATTTCGCTTACCCTCCGACCGGGAACCAATGAGCACGTCCCCTCCTGGCACGTGTTCAGCTGGGTCGCGCAAAGGCTCCTGGGCTTTGGAGTTCTTAGAGGGACGGCTGGCTTCTACGAGCCGGCTGCGATCTGCCTTTTCTTTCCCAATTGCAGACCCTTCAGCCACAACCCGTCCCTCCTTGACGATTGCAGTTTGTTTCGGCGCTGCTTTGCACGCCTTCCCCTCCCCTTCCAGGAGGCTCGGACCTGTCAGGGAACGAACGACCTCGTCGGAGGACTCCGAGTGTCCTTCACCTTCCCGACATGCACCGCGGGTGACCAGTCTGTTGTCCTCGTGGGAAGCCTTCGCTAGCCGTCTCGCGTCCTGGTCAGCGTTCTGGGAGCCGCGGCCATTTTGCCGGAGCATGAGGCAGTCATCCGAGACGCCGCTGCGATCCTCTCGGTGAGCGTCTGTAAAACATGATAAAAATAAATCCGAAACGTCGGGCGTTTTACCTGCAGCTCCCTCCATAGTGGATGGCGGAACCCCCGGACTATCTAGGGAGTCCGAGGCGCTCGACAGCGGTCCGTGTCTCGATTGACGCGCTACCCGGGCTAACTCGGCCCGAATTAGCTCTCGGTCCTCTTCGCTTCCGGTCAGGTAGGTCCAGGACCTCTCGGCGTCCGTCAGGCCCTGCAGCCAGCTGGGACTGACCTTCTTTTTCCCGGTCTTCTTGCCCATGTTCCTGCAGAACAGGATGGCGTGCACAGTTGCAGCTTTCTCGGTAGCGGGTGGTGTGTGCACCTCCATGAAAAGATGGGGAATTCCCCGAGGGTTGTCTGCCCACACAAAATTTGTTTTTAATGCAGGTCCTCTGCCAACAGACGGCCAGAGAATCCTGCCGGCTACGCCAGTGTGGCAGTAGGGGGCAGTAGTGCACCCTTGAACCCTCAGGTACAACTCCAGGTAAAAGTCCACAACTCTTTATTGTTTAATAACAATGTGCACCAAGCACCCTCCACACTACTCATAAACCAATACTCTAAGTAACACAATAAACTCTCCTCCTCGCCCAGACACTTGCTCCTCTACCTCCCAGCTCAGCTCAGTGTCTGGACTGAGGCACCGTCCTTTTATAGCCCCTGACCCGGAGGTGTTCCTGTCCCAGCAGTCCACAGTTCCTTATTCCTTCCGGGTCAGGGCAATCAGTCTTTTACTTCACCCGGGAGCACGCCATTCCTTCCCGTCACGTGACTGTGACGTACTCCCGGGTCATAGGGCACAACAGATCCCACAAGTCCCCCCACAGCGACTCCTGGTGGTCCCCAAGGTATCCAGCAGGGTTGTGTATAAACACTACAGAGTCCATAAGGCCCTGCTGGACCTCGGGGCATGATCATGCTGTCGGGAGAGCTCCTCCTGTCGGCCTGGGGGTGCGGACCGGCCTGGGAAGCCGGCAGTCTTCCACAATATATATATATATATATATATATATATATATATATATATACTAGCAAAATACCCAGCGCTTCGCAGCGGAGAAGTAATGTGCTAAAGAAGTAAAGAAAAAAACAAGGAAACATTTTCAAAATAATGTAACATGATTGTCAATGTAATTGTTTTGTCACAGTTTGAGTGTTGCTGTCATATATATATATATATAGTAAAATACCCACGCTTCACAGCGAAGTCGTGTGTTAAAGAAGTTATGAAAAAGAAAAGGAAACATTTTAAAAATAACGTAACATGATTGTCAAAGTAATTGTTTTGTGTATTTGGCGGCAGCGTTACGAAGTTGTTTTCGTCTAGCTGCATCAGAAAATGTACCACAATGTCTGACACGCCTCCTTTTTACTGTTTCCTCACAGCTTGGATTGCTGCTGTCATAATTGGTTTGAGTCTACATATATATATATATATATATATATATATATATATATATATATATATATATATATACACATACATATCTTCATATCTATATACATAAATACATATCGACATATCTATTTATACTCAGCAAAAAAAGAAACGTCCTCTGACTTTCAACTGTTTTTACTTTCAGTAAACTTAATGTGTAAATATTTGTATGAACAGTAAAAGAGTCAACACCATAAGACATAAACTAAAAATGTTTCACAATGTGTCCCTGAATGATCAATCACGCGCTTTCTTCCGACTGTTACATTTTTGTAGCTCTGATGTGTGCATCAATGTAATCGGTGTACCAGGAAATCATGCATTGACAGAAGTTCCACTTTGCTTGGAATGCAAAGTGTGATTAAATACGTTATTTTTTAACGCGTTATGGAGCACATGCATCAAAGCTTCTCAGCTGTGCTTGTGCTAAGAAAAGGAAACCTTTTAAAAATAACATAACACGATTGTCAATGTAGCCTTTTGTAAGTAGTGCCTGGAGGATGAGTCATTGAGTGAGTGAGTGAGTCAGTGAGGGCTTTGCCTTTTATTAGTATAGATACATACATACATACATACAGATAAATATACATATATACACACATACATATATACATACACACACACACACATATACCTGTATATATATCTATACTGACTGACTCATCACTAATTCTCCAACTTCCCGTGTAGGTAGAAGGCTGAAATTTGGCAGGCTCATTCCTTACAGCTTCCCTACAAAAGTTGGGCAGGTTTCATTTCAAAATTCTATGCGTAATGATCATAACTGGAAGCTATTTTTCTCCATATACTGTAATGGAGTTGAGCTCAAAAGGGGGTGAAGTTTCGTGTGACATCATCACGCCTCCCACGTAATCAAGTGAACTGACTATCAACGCAGTACATAGAAAACCAGGAAGAGCTCCAAAAAGCGCTGAAGAAAACATGCATTATATAATTGAGAAGGCAGCGAAACAATAAGAATCGAGCGAGTGATATCCATCCATCCATCCATCCATCCTCTTCCGCTTATCCGAGGTCGGGTCGCGGGGGCAGCAGCTTAAGCAGAGAGGCCCAGACTTCCCTCTCCCCGGCCACTTCTTCCAGCTCTTCCGGGAGAATCCCAAGGCGTTCCCAGGCCAGCCGGGAGACATAGTCCCTCCAGCGTGTCCTGGGTCTTCCCCGGGGCCTCCTCCCGGTTGGACGTGCCCGGAACACCTCACCAGGGAGGCGTCCAGGAGGCATCCTGATAAGATGGCCGAGCCACCTCATCTGACTCCTTTCGATCCGGAGGAGCAGCGGCTCTACTCTGAGCCCCTCCCGGATGACTGAGCTTCTCACCCTATCTTTAAGGGAAAGCCCAGACACCCTGCGGAGGAAACTCATTTCAGCCGCTTGTATTCGCGATCTCGTTCTTTCGGTCACTACCCATAGCTCATGACCATAGGTGAGGGTAGGAGCGTAGATCGACTGGTAAATTGAGAGCTTTGCCTTACGGCTCAGCTCCTTTTTCACCACGACAGACCGATGCAGAGCCCGCATCACTGCGGATGCCGCACCGATCCGCTTGTCGATCTCACGCTCCATTCTTCCCTCACTCGTGAACAAGACCCCGAGATACTTGAACTCCTCCACTTGGGGCAGGATCTCTCCCCCAACCCTGAGAGGGCACTCCACCCTTTTCCGGCTGAGGACCATGCTCTCGGATTTGGAGGTGCTGATTCTCATCCCAGCCGCTTCACACTCAGCTGCGAACCGATCCAGAGAGCTGAAGATCACGGCCTGATGAAGCAAACAGGACAACATCATCTGCAAAAGCAGTGACCCAATCCTGAGTCCACCAAACCGACCCCTTCAACACCCTGGCTGCGCCTAGAAATTCTGTCCATAAAAGTTATGAACAGAATCGGTGACAAAGGGCAGCCCTGGCGGAGTCCAACTCTCACTGGAAACGGGCTCGACTTACTGCCGCAATGCGGACCAAGCTCTGACACGGTTGTACAGAGACCGAACAGCTCTTATCAGGGGTCCGGTACCCTATACTCCCGGAGCACTCCCCACAGGATTCACCGAGGGACACGGTTGAATGCCTTTCCAAGTTCACAAACCACATGTAGACCGGTCGGGCAAACTCCCATGCACCCTCCAGGACTCTGCTAAGGGTGAAGAGCTGGTCCACTGTTCCGACCAGGACGAAAACCCCACTGTTCCTCCTGAATCCGAGGTTCGACTATCCGGCGGACCCTTCTCTCCAGAACCCCGAATAGACTTTTCCAGGGAGGCTGAGGAGTGTGATCCCTCTATAGTTGGAACACACCCTCCGGTCCCCCTTTTTAAAGAGGGGGACCACCACCCCGGTCTGCCAATCCAGAGGCACTGTCCCGATGTCCATGCGATGTTGCAGAGACGTGTCAACCAAGACAGTCCTACAACATCCAGAGCCTTAAGGAACTCGGGCGATCTCATCCACCCCGGGGCCCTGCCACCAAGGAGTTTTTTGACCACCTCGTGACTTCAGTCCCAGAGATGGGAGAGCCCACCTCAGAGTCCCCAGGCTCTGCTTCCTCATTGGAAGGCATGTTAGTGGGATTGAGGAGGTCTTCGAAGTACTCCTCCCACCGACCCACAACGTCACGAGTCGAGGTCAGCAGCGCACCATCCCAACTATATACGGTGTTGACACTGCACTGCTTCCCCTCCTGAGACGCCGGACGGTGGACCAGAATCTCCTCGAAGCCGTCCAAAGTCATTCTCCATGGCCTCTCCAAACTCCTCCCATGCCCGAGTTTTTGCCTCAGCAACAACCAAGCAGCGTTCGCTTGGCCTGCGGTACCTATCAGCTGCCTCCAGAGACCCACAGGACAAAAAGTCCTATAGGACTCCTTCTTCAGCTTGACGGCATCCCTCACCGCTGGTGTCCACCAACGGGTTCGGGGATTGCCGCCACGACAGGCACCGACCACCTTGCGGCCACAGCTCCGGTCAGCCGCCTCAACAATAGAGGCACGGAACATGGCCCATTCGGACTCAATGTCCCCCACCTCCCTTGGGACGTGGTTGAAGTTCTGCCAGAGGTGGGAGTTGAAGCTACTTCTGACAGGGGACTCTGCCAGCCATTCCCAGCAGACCCTCACAACACGTTTGGGCCTACCAGGTCTGACCAGCATCTTCCCCCACCATCGAAGCCAACTCACCACCAGGTGGTGATCAGTTGACAGCTCTGCCCCTCTCTTCACCCAAGTGTCCAAGACATATGGCCGCAAGTCCGACGACACGACCACAAAGTCGATCATCGACCTGAGGCCTAGGGTGTCCTGGTGCCAAGTGCACATATGAACACCCTTATGCTTGAACATGGTGTTCGTTATGGACAATCCGTGGCGAGCACAGAAGTCCAATAACAAAACACCGCTCGGGTTCAGATTGGGGGGGCCATTCCTCCCAATCACGCCCTTCCAGGTCTCACTGTCATTGCCCACGTGAGCATTGAAGTCTCCCAGCAAAACGAGGGAATCCCAGAAGGTATGCCCTCTAGCACCCCCTCCAGAGACTCCAAAAAGGGTGGATACTCCAAACTGCTGTTCGGTGCATACGCACAAACAACAGTCAGGACCATTCCCCCCACCCGAAGGCGGAGGGAGGCCACCCTCTAAGAGCGAGTGACATATACAACCATATTCATGAGTGCTGCTACTTCGGAAACAAAGCACGGTGTAAACCTAAAGTTTAAATTAAGTTCATAGACAGGCTGCCGATGGCGTTTGTCATGCCCACGGGTAATGTGGGATACAAGTTTAATGAGAGGACGCAGGATATAAGCGAGAGTTTTGATCACTTTGTAACTAAGTTAAAATTGCAGGTGAAGGGCTGTGCTTATGCAAATTCCGAGACTGTGTTTGTGGGGGATTGACAGTTAAGGCGGGTGGGGGAGTCACGTCATCATCTCCCCTCCCATTCACCTAATTTCGCTCTGAGCTGAGCTCCGCAGCTAACGCAGTCTTATAGAAAAGACTTTGTGACGCTGCCACCAAATACTCACAGAAAAATCCACATGCTGTCTCTAGAGTTTCTCCACTCTGAATCCTCCAGGCACTACTTACAAGAGGTTACATTGACAATCGTGTTACGTTATTTTTAAAATGTTTCCTTTTCTTAGCACAAGCACAGCTGAAAAGCTTTGATGCATGTAATCCATATTCAAGTTTTGACTTTATATATTCCGACAGTGACTTTATATATTCAAGTTTTGACTTTATATATTCCAGCGCTGACTTTATATATTCAAGTTTTGACTTTATATACAGTATTCCGACAGTGACTTTATATTTTCAAGTTTTGACTTTATATATTCGGGAATGACTTTATATTTTCAAGTTTTGACTTTATATATTCTGACGCCGACTTTATATATTCAGAAAATCAATGTATTTGCCTGTTTGGCACCCCATAATATATATATTTATATATATTGTCACACACGTGTGCATAGGAGGCAGCTGAAGGGCTTAGAGAGGACTGATAATACATCTGCCCCCCGTATGCTGACGCTATTTTAAGTTCCCTGCAGGTCTTTCCTGGGAAATCCCACCAGGAGCTATCACCTCGACTTGGGACACATCACTTCTGGTCCTGGCCCCGAGGACGACATCACTTCCGGCCCGGCCCCGAGGACGACATCACTTCCGGTCCGGCCCCGAGGATGACGTCATTTCCCCCCAACGTCCTATAAAACCTCACGCCTTTTCTTTGGGAGGCAATTCTGTTTTGGACTCTGTTGTGTAAACTTGACTATTATGAATCATTTGCTTTTGCAGCCAGGAAAGCGCATTAAATGGGTGGCTGCCCCAAACCTTGCCATGCCTCGTGTCTCTTCTTATTACAGTGGCATAGTCGGCAGGATGATGTCCCTGAAGAACCTAGGACACGACCCTAGAAAACTTTCCCAGGTAGGAAAGTACTGGAGCCGAGTTTCAGGGCGGGGAGTGTGCTGGGGTGTCAGGAAGGACCCAGTGCAGGCTCTGCTCCACGAGGGCAACCCTGGGCAGGAGAGCCGAGCCGCCCATCGGGACCAAGGTCCCTGATAACGATGGGCTTTCCTCAGGCCAGCAGGTGAAGGTGTTACAAACCTGGGAGTTTAACCTAAATAGAGGGCTCCCAGAACAAGCTATGGCTCTCTGGCAGCAGGTGGGTCAGTGGCTATGGCCATTTGAATTGACCCCGCTACAGATCGTGCAGCAGGTTGCCTGTTTTCTGCTGTTGCAGCACCTACCCCAGGACTTTGCCCAGCCGGCCTGGGGTGAATTTCATTCCATGCAGGAGCTCCTACAGCTCCTACAGACCCCGAGGATGGCTTTGAAACCTGGGAGAGCAGAACAGCCCCTTGGTAGACTACACGGGAGCTACGTCCCACTGAGGAAGTCCCTGCCATGCGCTCCAGAGCCTGTTCCGAAGTCGCTGGACTGTCAGGCCTGTGACCTGTCAGGGAACAAGGCAGACTGTAGGGGGACGCGGCAGGGTTGTTTGTGGGCCCTTAGCAATCCCCTGGCAGACAACCATACGGGGGAGCTTCTCATTAACGGTCATAAAGTGACGGCCCTGTTTGCCTCCGGCAGTAACGTGTCTGTCGTTGCTCGCCATTTTGTTCTACTGCAACAGTGGACTAAAAAAAAGACCAGCCTTAAATGTATACACGGAGACATCCGCATGTACAAATCTGGTCCGTTACGTGTGTCTCGGAGGGACCCTTCGAAAACTTACCATAGCGGTTCACCCAGATCCTCCGTTTCCAGTAATCCTCAGGCGGGACTGGTCTGAAAGTAACAGCGGTAGACTAGTGAGCCTTCCCGGAAAAGCTTTGGGCCTAGTTATAGGTGAGAAAGACTCATCTCAAGCTGCTTCCATGCCATGTAATCAGTCGACAGGGAGTGGGACGGAGGGCCAAGAGAGTGACGCAGGCACTCCCGGATCGTCGAGGGCTGCTACGTCATCTACCAGTGCCCCGGCCGTGAGGGAGGAGTCTCCGCCCCTTGAGGTCAGACCGGACCCGCTCTCTGAGTTGCACTTTCAGTTTAGAGAGATGCTGGCTTCTTTCAAGAGAGAACAATGGAATGCCGACTCTCTGAAACACGCGAAGAATGCAGTAGTCCTCGTCAACGGCCAACGCACGCATCAGCCCATGCCACAGGGACCTCGCTTCGTCATTGACAATGATTTGTTATATCGGGTCGCTGAGCATGAGGGGAAGGTCCGGAAGCTGTTGCTAGTTCTGCAAACCTACCGGCGGCAGGTCTGAGAGTTAGCACACTCCCACCTTCTTGGAGGCCATCTTGGCTCCGACAAGACACGAGCAAATCAAGCTTCGGTTTTTTTGGCGGGGATTAATGAGGAGGTTCGCCGCTTTTGCATTTCCTGTCCGGAGGGTCAACTGTGGCAAATTCCCAGGAGGGACCGTGCTCCTCTTGTCCCCCTCCCCCTGATTGACGTTCCTTTTGACCGGATTGGGGTCGACATAGTAGGACCCCTAGAAACCTCAGCCCAAGGACATAAATATATACTCATCCTCGTGGATTATGCAACCCGATTCCCGGAAGCCATTCCGTTGCGCTAGGCTACTTCTAAAGTAATCGCACGGGAACTAGTAGGAGTCTTTGCGCGAGTGGGCGTTCATAGAGAAGTCCTGACGGACCAAGGGACGCCTTTTACCTCGGAAACGTTCAAGGAGACTGCCAAGTTACTGAAGATAAAGCATTTAAAAACCGCGGTGTATCATCCTCAAACCGATGGGTTAGTAGAGAGATTCAACCAAACTCTCAAGCAGATGCTACATAATGTGGTCAGCGAGGATGGGAGGAATTGGGACCAACTCCTCCCCCTCGTCCTCTTTGCCTACCAGGAAGTTTCCCAAGCCTCTACGGGCTTCTCTCCATTTGAATTGTTGTACGGATGACAGCCCGGGGTACATTAGATATTTTAAAAGAGGGCTGGGAAGGAGAGGCACTTCCCTCAACAAATATTCTGGAATATATCGCCCAATTGCGCGATAGATTCGAGACAATTAGACCCATTCTAAAAAATCATATGGAGGAGGCGCAAGCAGCACAGGCCCGCCTTTATGACCGTGGCACGACTCTCAGGGAGTTCCGCCCAGGGGATCACGTCATGGTGTTGGTGCCTACTTCTCACTCCAAGTTGCTCGCACATTGGCTGGGCCCTTATGAAATTAAGGAGAGGAAGGGTTTGGTTGACTATTTGGTGAAACAACCCAATCGTCGACCAAGCAAACAGGTGTATCATGTAAACCTGCTGAAATCGTGGAAGGAGAGGGACCCTGATCCCTCCTCCGGTCAGCCCCGCTCTCTCTTCGCTCAAGTAAGTTCCCTTAATTTCGGTGAGCAGCTATCTCCCAGACAGAGGCAGGAGCTTGAAGCAGCTATCCGCTCCGTCCCAGAGGTAGTGAGAGATCAGCCCAGTCGGACCTCTCTGATTGCGCACGACATAGTGACTGACCCGGGGGTGATGGTCCGAGAGCAGCCCTACAGACTCCCGGAGGCAAAGAAAGCTGAGGTGGAACTGGAAATCAAGCGAATGCTGGAACTAGGAGTGATTGAGGAGAATAGTAGTCCCTGGTCCAGTCCCGTCGTCTTGATTGCTAAGCCCGACGGCAGTTGGAGGTTTTGCAGTGACTTTCGTCGGCTTAATCAGGTTTCCCGGTTTGATGCTTATCCCATGCCTCGTGTGGACAACCTCCTCGAGAGGCTGGGACCAGCCAAATTCCTGACCACACTTGACATGACAAAGGGGTACTGGCAGGTTCCTTTAACGGAGTCCGCGAAGGAAAAAAACGCATTTAGCACTCCTAGCGGACACTGGCAGTATCTTGTCCTTCCATTCGGGTTACACGGGGCGCCTGCGACTTTACAGTGTCTGGTGGATAAAGTGCTCCGACCCCATAACTCGTTCTGTGCTGCCTACCTAGATGACGTCGTCATCTATTCCAGCCCATGGAAGGAACACATACAGCAGGTCACAGCAGTATTGTGGGCATTGGGGGAGGCCGGGCTTCGTATCAACCCCAAGAAATGTTTCTTCTGATTAAGAGAAGCCAAATATTTGGGCTACCTATTAGGGCTGTTCGATATAACGATATATATCGGATGACAATATGAAAACGTCTATCGCTGCACATTACGCTATCGTTTGTTTCGTGGTGTCGCAAAATAAACTGTTTACGGCAATATTTTTTTAATTGTTTTGATGGCCACCACGTGGATGCAGACACACTAGCATGGCTGATGAAGACGAGGCAACACCAGGTAGCTCCACACAGAAGGACCTTGTTCCTAAACGAGGGGCTACCTCTGTAGTATGGAGATGGTTTGGATTTGAAGAATCTGACACGGACCAGAAAACGGTACTGTGCAAATTATGCTGCAAACCGATCGCTACCACAGACTCCAACACGACAAACCTCTTCTACCACCTCCGCAAAAAGCACGTGAGCGAGCATGCAGAGAGTTTACAACTGAGAGGCAGGCCACGTAGGATATTACAGTTGTAAAGGTACTATTTAAACGAGCATGTTAAAAGCTTGGAAGATTAATTGTTATCAAAACAATTTGCTTAAGGCATAATTTTCCCTGCAGCGTTTGCTGTCAGCGTTAATCTTGTTAAAATTACGTTTACGCCACAACTGCATTAACGGCAAATCTCCGTTAACGAGTTACGCGGATCACCCCGTGCTTGGGGCTGGACAGCATCAACATGTTAGCGCCGTCCAGTCCCACGCACGGGGCGATCAGCTGTAACTCATTAACAGAGATTTGCCACACTACGATGTGCAAATTAACATTTTACTAGAATGTAGCCTAAAAAATATTATATTTAATATTATATATTTAATATATTTTTGTCGTAAGCCTTATTGCTGCTACAGTTTGAAGTACAATGTTTACATTTGGTTTTGACAATTAATGTTAGACTTGTATTTATTTTGTTTAAAGGGTTTATTGGCCTTATATAGTTTAGTTGTTAGTGCTTTGATCCTTTTATATTTAATATATGTTGTGAGAGTTATTGCTGCTACAGTTCACATTTTGTTTATGTCAGGCATTTTATATAGCAGTATTTTATATTGGGCCTTTAGTACTGTGTTTTTGAAAAGTGTTTTATATTTGATACATTAACATTTTATGTTTACATTCTAAGTCAAACATTTGCTCAAATGTTCTAAATAAAAGAACAGAAATAATTACAAGTTGAGTACTTCTCATTTTTGATTTTTTTAATTTAAATGAAAAAAAAAGGAGTGGTGATTATATAAACTATTCACTGAATACAAAGAAAATGTACTATATTGTGATATCAGGATATGAAATGAAATATCGGGATATAAGATTTTGGTCATATCGCACAGCCCTACTACCTATTAGGTCGGGGTACTGTGAGGCCACAGTGTTCCAAGTTACAAGCCATACTGACCTGGCCAGTCCACAGACCAAGTGGCAGGTCCGATCCTTTCACGGTTTGGCCGGGTACTACCGCCAGTTTGTGTCTCGCTTCTCCGAGAGAGCGGCGCCCTTGACTGACTTGATGAAGAAAAGAGCTCCAAACATAGTGGTATGGTCTGACAAAGCGGGGGCTGCATTCAGTGACTTGAAAAGGGCTCTGACTTCAGCACCTATATTAATCTCCCCTAACTTTTCTTCCATTTGTCCACCAGACGGACGCTTCCGACACAGGCTTTGGAGCCGTGTTGAGCCAAAGCGTCGACGGTATTGAACACCCCATAATGTACCTGAGCCGGAAACTGTTGGACCGGGAGACCAGGTATGCAGCGGTGGAGAAGGAAGCTCTGGCGATCAAATGGGTGGTGACTCAGCTGCGGTACTACCTCTTGGGTCGCGTGTTCAATCTGGTGATGGATCATACACCTCTGAAGTGGATGGCCCTTCACAGGGAGTCGAATCCGCGGGTCACAAGGTGGTTTCTTGACCTGCAGCAGTACAAGTTTTCGCTCGTTCATCGACTGGGGTCTCTTTATGCCAATGCTGATGCCCTCTCCCGGGCTCATGACCTCTCGGTGCAGACCGCCCGACCCGACGGGTCTGGGCTGAGGGGGGAGTCTTGTCACACACGCGTGCATAGGAGGCAGCTGAAGGGCTTAAAGAGGACTGATAATACATCTGCCTGGGGGGGACGGGGTACGCTGACGCTCTTTCTAAGTTTCCTGCAGGTCTTTCCCGGGAAATGCCACCAAGAGCCATCACCTCGACTTGGGACACATCACTTCCGGTCCCAGCCCCGAGGACGACATCAATTCCGGTCCGGCCCCGAGGACGACGTCACTTCCCCCCAATGTCCTATAAAACCTCCCGCCTTTTCTTTGGGAGGCAGTTCTGTTTTGGACTCTGTTGTGTAAACTTGACTATTATGAATCATTTGCTTTTGCAGGCAGGAAACTGCATTAAATGGGTGGCTGCCCCAAACCTTGCCATACCTCGTGTCTCTTCTTATTACTATATATATATATATATATATATATATATATATATATATATATATATATATATATATATATAAAATAGTAATAGGTACACGTTGCTTATGCTGTATACTTTAAAGTGTGTTAGCCCCACGTTAGTCTCCACTCAAATAGAAGGCGTCCCTGGGAAAGAGCGCACCTCCTAAGCAAAGAAACCAAGGAAATCAGCAGACTGGTTTCACGAAGGGAAGCCATTCACATCTCAGAGGTGACAGAAATCTAGAAGAACAGCAATGAGGAAGAGGAGGAGGAGCCGCAGCGAGGGGCAATTACAGTGGACCTCGATTCAGTGAAGTGACAACGAGGAGAACGGTGAGGATATTAAGCTCCGGAAGAAAGAGTCGGTTAAAGAAATTACAAGAAAACAGTGACAACAATGGAGATGAATGAGTTTTAGTCTGAGTCTAGACAATCTATGATTTATAAATCTGAATAGAGACTAACAACACCTCCATGAAATGAAGTGAAAAGCCCGAATCGGAGAGACTTACCCCTCTGTTTTTTAAATACGTAATTGTCATCAAATCCACTTCTGGTAGCCACACACAAAGTGAGTAATCGGATGACATTATCACTCGACACCTACTACACATCACTTAATATTTATGCCCAGTAATTGTACGTGGTGAAGATTCATAGAAGGTTTGGAAGTGAGGACTAAAAAAATGCATCACAACAGACGTACAGTACTTCCGGCGCTAACTCCAGTTATTTTGTATCAAAATAAAAGCCTTATCTAATTCCGAGGTACTCCGGACGGGATGCTCATATGTTAAGCTCGTGTGTATTTAATATATGGTGGGCTGCCTAGCGGGACACTAACAGATTTAGAAAAAGCGGACTTGTCAGCGTCATTGCATGCAGCAAGTTTTCTTTTAAAACGATGACAATTTGCTATTACAGAAATCTGTTACCATCTGTTCCTGGTTATTTACTCTATGGAGCCTGTTAAAGATGTAAATAAATGAAGATTCTTCCTCGTTACAGCAAACAACAAATAACCTTACTGTTAGCAAAAAGCCTTTTCTATTTGCAAAGCAATGGGTTTTTAAATTTTCCAACATTGCTATTTTAATTTGGAAGAAGTTTTTGGAGAACGAGATCTGTCAAGATGAAGGAATGTGGACATTAGAGGTTTTTAAGGGCAAGACTGTCATGTGTACAGAGCACAAAGAAATTCTTACTTGCACATGGCATTTTGAATAAACTGATCCAAATAATACTGTCGGGTTTGTGATGCTATATTGTCAATTTTCAAAGCTCCATAACAATCTAAAATGTCTTATAAATTTCTCATCTGTTCTTAATGCCTGTATGAACCTGCAGGATGGGATGGGAAGGACCCAAATGACATCCACCAATTGCCAATGAAGTGTGTGCTTTTCTTCTCATACATGCTTTTATAGTCACTTTTACAAAATCCCACTGAACCACAATAGCAATATTTACACCACATATGCTATCCTTTTATGGAACTTAATCAGCTTTTAGTCACAGATCTATCCATTCTTCTTTATGACACAGCATTTTTCACTTTTATCTTGTTAATGCCCCTTAGGGGTGTTGGTAAAGCACAGAACATCTAGATGAGTTTATGGATACACTGGCAAAATTAAAGTTGTCTTCCTCAAAATGTGTTTCTATTTTTTACCTTTCTTTACGAGAGTAGAGTATAGTCACTTGTAACTATACTTCCAAGATAAACCATTTAAAGTTTGTAAAAATGGATCATTTCTATTAAACTATTTACCACAATGACAACAGCAAAGAGTCTTCCATCTTGAGGGTCACTTTCTAATTCAGGGCTTGTGTGGTGCTTTCTCACAATGCGAGTGAATCCCACTTGTTATTCCTTACATTTTATTGCATTCCTCTTCTCTCCACTGTGAATACTCATGTGCAACCTATGACTGGTAATGTCAGAGAAATGTTTCCCACACTCAGAATAAGAATATGGCTTCTCTCCAGCATGAATTCTTCTGTGTCACTGAAGGAGATTGCTGCTGTAGAACCGTTTGCTACATTCAGAACAGCAATATGGCTTCCCTGCACTGTGAAGTTTTGCATGTCGCTGAGCACCATTTGCTGCATTCAGAGCAGGAATAGGGTTTCTCTCCAAGTGTGAATTCTTGTGTGTATCTGAAGGTGAGTGCTATAAAAGGTAAAGTAGCTATATTCAGAATATTAGTTCAGTCTCCCTAAAGTGTGGATTTTTCCATGTTTCCAAATGTTTCTAGTGCTGGAGAATCACTTACCACACTCAGAACAGCAACAGGTTTGCTCACCAGTATGTACTGCCATGTGTGACTGAAATGCACTTATCTGTGGAAATCGTTTGCCACATTCGACATAGCAATATGGCTTCTCTCCCATGTGAATTCTCTTGTGGCTATAGAGCTCTTTTCTGCATTAAAGTAAATTCTGTACCCACCCCGTTGACTGAGCTCTGGAGTCTCAAATCTTGTTCTTTACCAGCAAGACTCTCATGTCGTTAAGCATAAAACACATTCAAGTAATGTGAGCTAAATAATAAAGAATAGCCTTCTATGATCAGATACTTTTATATCTCACAAATCTCCAGCTAATTAATGAAGCACAACCTATTTCATTAAAACTTATTGTTCATTAAAACACCAGTTAGGACAGATGACCCCATGTCATGTCTTTAGAGCCATCTTGACTCATTCACCTGTGAGACAAGTTCAGCTAAATGACCCGAACCTTTTGGGTTTGGTTATATAAACTGTTAACACTTGACATCTTCTTTCATTAGAAAATGTCTCAATGCGGTTCTTAGTATTGTTTGAAAATCCTTATTAAATGTTTAATTTTAAAGTTTCCTCAAAATGTTTCTGATTTCCAATGTTGCCATATTACAGACTACTTTGTCATTTGGTTTCAGACCGTATCATTGATGCAAACTTGAATGTGCAACATCAGCGTGTTAGGGAGCTCCTCACATGTGAACACGTCAGCACAGTTTGAATTGTCATCATTTGTTCCTCCCTTTTAATGCATTGCAGGTCTCCCTTATCGAATATATGAAGCTGAGTGTGTGTTTGCTGGTCTGGTAAGTAATAGTTTCATTGTTATCATTCTTTAATTTAATATTGTTCTTTATCATAATGCTGCTGCTGGAGTATGTGAATTTCCCCTTGGGATTAATAAAGTATCTATCTATCTATCTATCTATCTATCTATCTATCTATCTATCTATCTATCTATCTATCTGTCTATCTATCTATCTATCTATCTATCTATCTATCTATCTATCTATCTATCTATCTATCTATCTATCTATCTATCTATCTATCTAATCCACACCATTGGACCTACTGTATCTCATATTAACATCAGCTATGTTTCTTTCTGCAATGTTCCCCATTTAGGGACTGCGATGGCGCTTTATTAGTGAAGCGTCCCAAGGAGGCATTTTTGGGATTTGGCACAGGTATGCAAAGCTGCTAACTAAGGTGAGCTGAGACATTTTGGTTTAGGCCCAAATCCCTTTATTTGTTTTAGTTCCCACATCTGCACATTTTTTTTATTCGATCTTGGAAGTGTTGGGTACCCCTGATAGTTTTTTAACGCACTTCAGTGTCTTTCTCTTACATCGCTATCTGCATTACTCTCAGTATCTGGCCCCACAGAGTTATAAATCCTGATTGTTTTAGAGAGCGACACAATTTCTTCTTTGACTTCTGTCTAATTTCTTCACTTGTCCAGTGCTAGTTTGATTATGTTTCATATAAAGAATAATATTCAGAATAAATGTACTCAGCACTGAAGTTAAAATGCCTATAAATCATCAATTGTTTCAACATAAACCAGTTCATCCAATTTTATGTTTTATTTATTTATTTTTGCATCTTTTCTAAATTTAACGTTTTTACATTATGCCAAAAAAAACATTGCCCTCCCAACAACAATTAACTGGATTATGGCAATCAGAAAAATGGGTGGATGACAGATGGAAAATTTGTCAAAACCAGTTTGGATCAGGATGGTTTCTGTCTTGCATTCCATGCTAAGACCCCAAAGACTGGTCGAATGTTGCATGGGATTCGCACTACTAAAGCAGTGTGAAAAGTATTGAACTAAGGATGGCAGAAATTCTGCACTGTCTCTGTTCCAGATTTCCTTTATGACTAGTTAACTTTAAGTCTAATGCGGAATCTCCTTTCATTTTAACCAAAATGGCAACAAGGACCATCAAAAGGTAATCGGCAACTTACTTGTGCTGGGCGTATTATACCGTCGTAGGAAATTAACATGCAAAAATAAGTACATATTGTGGACAGGTCACCAACTAATGGCTGGGTATCAGCACGCAATCCGAGTGTTTCAGCGACCACACACCGACATTGACTGACTATCAGCATGAACATTAAGAATTTGAACTAAAAACAGAGCAGAAAGTGAACCGTGAGCACGACGACCTACAGAGACACGCAGTACACAAGAGCACATAAAATAAGAGCGACCTAGCATGTAAAAAATCACGTCTAAAACCCGCAGACCCCATGTCCCCTGTATGACTGACCACCTAATTACACGAGGACACTTATACCGGATCCGTGACCAAGTTGTCAAGACCCGAGCAGACTCGGAGGAGCCATCGCGTGCCGCTCGGTGAATGCAGTCTGTGGTTTTTCTACACTGAAACCCTGCTGCAATGACGGATCTTCTCTCTTCTAAGTTTTACTTCATTTTTACATATATTTTAAACTAGCAGACCTGGCGCGCTTCGCTGCACGTTTAACCATCCTGTCTTTTTTCAGATTCTTTTAACCGCCTGGTTTCGGCAGTCAATCGTCCTTTTGCCAGTCAAGAAATCCTGTCTTCTTTAGATTCGTTTAACCGCCTGATTTTGGCAGCCAAGCTCTTTTTCTCCAATCTAGAAGACCTCTCTTGAGATCCGTTTAATGGCCTCGTTGATTGCATGTCTTCCAAGGTAGTTTTAATACCCATTTCTTGCACGGAGTCGTCTCCTCTTTTATGAGTGACTGTGTAAGTACCGCGTGTACTAAACAGTAAATTAGTAAAGGAGAAAGGACTAATCACTAAGGAAAAAGAACGGCAAGACTGCGTCAGCTCGGAGCGAAATGAAGTGAATGGGAGGGGGGATGATCACGTGACTCCCCCACCCGCCTTGACTCTCAATCCCCACACAAACACAATTTTTCGGATCTCAACTCTCCTTTATATATATATATATATTGTAACAACCCGGCAGCAAGCGCTGGCGGAGTGACGCCTCATGGTAATTTATGTAAATAGTTTGTGGGGAATTTATGGGTAATTTATAAAAAGCTTATTGTATGTCGACATTTACGTATTGTCATTTGTGTTGTAAATAATGGTGTGTTTGTATTTAATTGGTTGGGTGGGTTTGGGACATCGCCGTCCGGGGGTTATTTATTTTGTAAAAAGTACCAATTTATTGAAATGTGTCTCTGTGCGTGACCTTGGCAATGGCCGAGCAATAATGTTGAGCTTTTGTTTCTGACTATCTTCTGTAATAAAAAGATACAACAGGACAGAGCTGTTTTATTGCTAAGATTTTATCTAAGCAAACTACCGAGACACTCGGAGTCGTGCGGTGTATGGGGCACGAGTGTTCTCTTTCTTAAAGAGCTGGGTGCAGTTGCGTGCATGGCTGGCAAGCCGCTAGCCGACAGCCGGAGAGGTGCACGGCAGAGTTCGCTCGAAATCTTAAAGACTCCTCCACGGGTCGCTACATTGGTGTCAGAAGTGGGAGACCAGGCTGTTTAGAAGACGCCGTCATGGAACAGAGTCTTGAAGAAATAGAGCGTGCCATCTCGGAAAATAGCGTTATGTTGGAGCGCCTGATCAGCAGAACTGCACGGAGAAAAAGGACAAACTGGCCTGAGGGTGCCAGTATTCCCCGGACAGTGTTGCGATCTTCTAGGCACGGCGGAATGAACCTGTAGCTGCCGCAACGACACCCCAAATCACCAGTCGGCGGTCCTCCCCACACGGTCACCCGCTAAGCTGCCACGATACAGCGGGTTGGCGCCCTGGAGCCATACCTTGCACAAGTGGATCTGGCTGCTCTTCACAATGGTTGGAGCTGCGAGGAAGCTGCAACACACTTGGCCCTTGCCTTGGAGGGTCCCGCACTTCAGGTACTCATCGACCTGCCGCCTGAGGAGTGTCGTGATCTTCAGGCCCTCACCGATGCTCTCACCCGTCGTTTTGGACAGAGAACCTCAGCGGAACACAGCAGGGAGGAGCTGACAAACCGACATCGGCGTGAAGGTGAGAGTGTGGGAGCATTTGCAGCTGACATCAGGGTCTATGTACGGAAAGGTTACCCTACTTTCTCGACAGCAGCAAGGGAAGAACTCAGTCTTCATGCTTTCCTGCGGGGCCTTGCACCAGAGCGTCTTCGTCAGCATGTCTGTCTGTGTCGCCCAGACATTTGAGCGAGGCACTACGGGAGGCTGAACGGGCTGAAGAGGTACTACAGTTTGGGTCTCCGGCACGTCAATCATCACGCCCAAGCCGGCTATCGAGCAGTTGAGCGAGTGGTAGAAAGGGACCAGCCTGAGGGTGTGGAGGTCAGTCGCGCCCAGCCATCATCAATTCCCGACAGAGACAAAGATCGGACCGCTGTTTCCGATCACGGAGAACCAGGGCATTTTGCCAGGGACTGCCCTGCTCCAAGTCCCCTGCCTCGTACAACATCACCTTGGGAAACGACTTGAGTGAGGCCGTGAGGGACCCTCGCTCCAATTTTCAGCATCCCTCCACAATGACTGCCCTAAAGTGGGGCTGTGGGTTTTCAGGTGGACTATACCTAGACTGCATTATAGACGGACGGCCATGCAGTGCCTTAGTGGACACGGGGTCCACTATTTGTCTATTACAGAGAGGAGTGTTGCCGAAACAGCTGGTCCTCTTCCAAAGACTGGACTCCTTCTAACATCGAACTGCGCGCGTTACGGGTGAGCGGACAAAAATGCCGGAAAGAAACTATTGACTGTAGTAGTAGGGACGAGCCAGACCAGCCACGAATTCTGGCTCATGGACATTAAAGACAAATGCATAATTGGGTTAGGCTTGCTGGCCCACTGGGGAGCATGTGTTGATGTGTCCAGGGCCATCCTCTGCGTAGGTAATGAGACTGTGTCGCTCCAATCGGGCTGGAATCATCCTGGAAGGGCTGTTAGCTTGGATTTGCCTGGACACCACGGCTCACCGGCTCCCGACCGTTGTTCGGAAGATGCAGGGACTGAAGAGGACCCCCAGGAGAGTATTGCAGCTCAGACCAGTGCTCCCCAACGGTTTTCCTCACACGACCACCCATCCACTGAGACGGTTGCTGCTGTGGAGGAATTGGGCCATCGAAGTGGTGAACAGCTGAGCACGCCACAGCAGGAGCAACTCCAGAAAGTATTGAACGACTTTGTGGACATTTTGCGGCTCGAGAAGAGGACTGCACCAGAACCTCGTTAGTCAAACACCACATTGACACTGGCCACGCCGCCCCATTCGG
Source organism: Polypterus senegalus (assembly GCF_016835505.1). NCBI lineage: Eukaryota > Metazoa > Chordata > Cladistia > Polypteriformes > Polypteridae > Polypterus > Polypterus senegalus. The sequence goes on from NC_053161.1 coordinate 152,883,004, forward strand.
TTGCGCCCCACAGATTGCCTCTTGCAAAACGCCAAGCTGCGAAGAATTGATTCGCGAGATGGTAACCAACGACATCATTGAGCCTTCGGACAGTCCCTGGGCGCACCCATGGTCATGGTGCGGAAGAAAGCGGGGTTGGCGCCTTGTGTGGACTTTCGTAAATTAAATGCAGTCACTCGAAAAGACTCTTACCCATTGCCTCGCATCGATGATGCATTGGACTATGTGGCTGGATCCCGTTGGTTCAGCACTTTGGACTTGCGCAGTGGATATTGGCAGGTAGAACTGGCAGCAGAGGACCGACCCAAAACTGCATTCACCATCGGACAAGGGCTGTGGCAGTTTAAGGTAATGCCGTTTGGACTTTGTAATGCGCCGGCCACGTTTGAAAGACTAATGGAGCGGGTCCTAAAGACATTCCCCGAACCCGTTGTGTGGTCTATTTAGATGACCTGCTGATTCATGCCAGAGACTTTGACCAGGCGGTGCACAATTTAAGGGAGGTCCTGACCGCCATTCGTAGCGCCGGGTTGCGGTTAAACCCTGAGAAATGCAATCTTCTCGCCCGACAGACTCAGTTTCTAGGGCACGTAATCAGCGAGTGGGGTGGCTACAGACCCAGCGAAGGTGACTGCCGTGAGCAACTGGCCCCACCAGCCAATATCACTGAACTGCGGAGCTTTTGGGTTTAGCCTCCTACTACGAAGATTCGTAAAAAACTTTGCGACCATTGCCAGCCCTTTGCACCGACTAACGAGTAAGGGCCAACAGTTTGGGTGGACGGAGGACTGCACAGCCGCCTTCCAACAGTTAAAGGCTGCCCTCGTCAGCGCCGTCCTGGCGTACCCTGACCCCAACCAACCTTTTGTGGTGGACACTGACGCTAGCAATGTGGGGATTGGGGCCGTGCTCTCACAGAAGGGGGAGGCTGGAGAAAGAGTGATAGCTTATTACAGCTGCAGCCTCAGTCGACGGAGAGGAATTACTGTGTCACTCGGCGGGAACTGTTGGCAGTGATCCTAGCGGCACGGCACTTTCGGCCCTACCTATTGGGCACTAGGTTCACACTGCGGACTGACCATGCTAGCCTCACCTGGATGTTGAATTTCAGGCAACCAGAGGGCCAGGTGGCAAGGTGGATGGAGATTCTACAAGAATATGACTTTGAGATACAGCACCGACCGGGACGGCAGCATGCCAACGCTGATGCCCTCTCCAGGCGTCCATGCCTCAGCAATGAATGTCGATATTGCCGCCGACAGGAAGAAAGGGGGCTGGGGCCATCGTCCGCATCCGCAGGATAGATGACACTGTTGGAGTAGGGGAGCCGTACACTATTGACCAATTGAGGCAGTTACAGGCGACGATCAAGCACTAGAAAAGGTAAAGGGCTGGTTGGAGACACAAGAACGTCCCGACTGGCAAACCGTGTCGTCACAGGGGCCTGAACTCAAAATACTCCACTCTCAGTTGGGCAACTTGGAGTTGCACGATGGCGTAATCTACAGGCGGTGGCACGCACCCGGGGGAGGAATTGACCGGCTACAACTACTGGTTCCCCAGGCTTTGCGCGCCGAGGTCCTCCGATGGGTCCACGGAGCGGCTGGATCCGGACATTACGGGAGCGCTAAGACAGTGCGTCGACTACGGCAGCGGTTTTATTGGCCCGGGTGTCGGCAAGACGCAGAGCTACACGTCCACTGCTGTGCGTCTGCACTGCACAAAAGGACCTGGTCAACGTTCTCACGCGCCATTGCAACATACCTGGTCGGGGCACCCATGGAGAGAATTGGCGTGGACATACTGGGTCCTTTTCCTGTAACGGAAGCGGAAATCGCTACGTTTTGGTAGCAATGGACTACTTTACCAAATGGCCAGAGGCGTATGCAGTTCCGGATCAGAGTGCCCCCACAGCTGCCCAAAACTCGTGGATGAAATGTTCACTCGATTTGGAGTTCCGGACGAGCTCCACAGCGATCAAGGGCGGAACTTCGAGAGCCGTTTGTTCAGGGAGGTGTGTCAGCGACTGGGGTGAAAAGACCGGACCACCCCTTCACCCACAAAGTGATGGATTGGTCGAGCGATTTAATGCACCCTGGCCACTCAACTGGCAATTCTGACCAGTCAACACCAGCGGGACTGGGACCAACATTTGCCTTTGGTCCTATGGGCATATCGGACAGCAGTGCAGGAGTCGAGTCAATGCACGCCAGCGGGGCTGATGTTTGGAAGGGAACTTCGCGCCGGTGGAATTAGTGTTTGGCTCACCCCCTGAGCCTGAGATTATTGGTGGGCCCGAAATGGATTATTTTAGACGGCTAAAAGAGCGGCTGGACACCGTTCATCGACTGGCCAGGGAGGCCCTGGAGGGAGCTGGAGCGCGCCAAAAACGGGCTTACGATTCACGGGCTCATGGCCCGGCGCTGAAGCCAGGGACAAAGTGTGGGTATTTTGCCCGCAACGGAAGCGGGATTGTCCCCAAAACTAGCCCACCATTGGCAAGGACCGGGAAATATTGGACAAAATATCGGAGGTAGTTTTCCGAGTCGAATGCCTGGGCGAGGCAGGCGGGTGGTGCTGCACAAGGACCGTTTAGCACCATACCACCCACTGGCCCCAGAACAACAACAACTCGAAAATACAAGCGGTTCTCCAACCTCCACCCCCGGCACCGAGTCAGACATTGACAGGACTGAGCCCGACACAGTGATGGCACCTCCGGCAGGACAAAGCGTATCCGTCGGCGGCAGGACATTTACGTGATTTTATCTGTGATGAGTAGGGTTGTGGGGACACTAACCCTCTTAGGAGGGGGCTGTGTAACAACCCGGCAGCAAGCGCTGGCGGAGTGGCGCCTCATGGTAATTTATGTAAATAGTTTGTGGGGAATTTATGGGTAATTTATAAAAAGCTTATTGTATGTCGAATTTACGTATTGTCATTTGTGTTGTAAATAATGGTGTGTTTGTATTTAATTGGTTGGGTGGGTTTGGGACATCGCCGTCCGGGGTTATTTATTTTGTAAAAGTACCAATTTATTGAAATGTGTCTCTGTGCGTGACCTTGGCAATGGCGAGCAATAATGTTGAGCTTTTGTTTCTGACTATCTTCTGTAATAAAAAGATACAACAGGACAGAGCTGTTTTATTGCTAAGATTTTATCTAAGCAAACTACCGAGACACTTTCGAGTCGTGCGGTGTATGGGGCACGAGTGTTCTCTTTCTTAAAGAGCTGGGTGCAGTTGCGTGCATGGCGCTGGCAAGCCGCTAGCCGACAGCTTCGGAGAGGTGCACGGCAGAGTTCGGCTCGAAATCTTAAAAGACTCCTCCACGGGTCGCTACATTGGTGTCAGAAGTGGGAGACCAGGCTGTTTAGAAGGCGCCGTCATGGAACAGAGTCTTGAAGAAATAGAGCGTGCCATCTCGGAAAATAGCGTTATGTTGGAGCGCCTGATCAGCAGAACTGCACGGAGAAAAAGGACAAACTGGCCTGAGGGTGCCAGTATTCCCCGGACAGTGTTGCGATCTTCTAGGCACGGCGGAATGAACCTGTAGCTGCCGCAACGACACCCCAAATCACCAGTCGGCGGTCCTCCCCACACGGTCACCCGCTAAGCTGCCACGATACAGCGGGTTGACGCCCCTGGAGCCATACCTTGCACAAGTGGATCTGGCTGCTCTTCACAATGGTTGGAGCTGCTAGGAAGCTGCAACACACTTGGCCCTTGCCTTGGAGGGTCCCGCACTTCAGGTACTCATCGACCTGCCGCCTGAGGAGAGGTGCACGGCAGAGTTCGGCTCGAAATCTTAAAGACTCCTCCACGGGTCGCTACAATATATATTTATATATATATATATATGTATATATATGTATATATGTATATATATGTGTATATATATATATATCTTTCACGAACACATGTGGGCGACAATGTCACCGACTCACTGGCCGGCCGGTAGTCCTCATCCGTCGCTCTGGTGACGTTTTCATCTTTCTACTGTGCACGGGAGAAATTGTAGCTGGAATTAAAAACAACAAAATAACAGCAACAAAATAGTAGAAATCGCCATTACATTTCCTAACTGCTTATCTCTTTGTAGAACTGATAAATGTATAATTTGCTATTATGGTTATGTAATGACCCGGCCGTCAGCGCTAGCAGCATGGTGCATTATGGGTAATTCGTTAGAGTTTACTTTTTGTGTTAATTAAGCAAGGCAATCGATTTCTTTTGCACTATAAATGTTATATGTGTTTATGTTTCAGTTAGTTGGGTGAGCTTGGGTCATTTGCAGCCCAGGTATATAAAAGTGTTACAGTTACCATTATGGAGAAAGATGTGTTGATGAATGACTTTGGCTATGGCCTTGCATGTATTAAGCTTTGTTTTTGACTCTCTGCTCTATTAAAGAGGTAATAATGACAGAGCTGTGTCTTGCTAGATATTCCATTTATGCAATTATTTACGGAGACACTCGGGGTCGTGCGGTGTATGGGACATGAGTGTTCGCCTGCTTAATGAGCTAGGTACAGCTGCGTATATGGCGCTGTCATTCCGCTAGCCGATAGCTTGGGGAAAGTGCGCAGCAAAGTTCAGCTCCGAGAACTTCAATACTCAAGTACCAGTTGTTACAGTATTTTGCAAATTACATGATGAGATGTATCCATTGCTTAAAGAGGAAACAATAAGCGATAGTTTCCAAGATGCTAGATTAGTCTGCTCCCGGAGATGTTAGCTAAAATGATGTGTGAAATAATAAAATAAAGGCCCAAAACGGACACATTAGGAAAATTACTCTGTGTAATTCTTCTAATCGATATAAAGAACAGGACAAATACAGAACTCTACATGGTGAAATGCATGTCAGCTGAAGTAATTGATTGCTTAAAAACAAAACAAAACAGGATCCATCCACTGATATACAAACACGCCACATTTGCTTTACCAGTACACATCAATAGTGAAGTCAACTTTTCATTTCAAGTGGGTATACAAAGCAGAGCGTCGATTTCAAATGCGACCTTCACAGAATTCTTCAAAAGTGCTTAGTCTACAGGTGCATGACGGGAAGAACTGGCAGAAAAAGAAAAAAAAAAACAGTTATGTATCTGTAATACTAAAAAGTAAAGATATTAAGATTTGGATCTTGTGTAAATGTGTAAAAAGTTACATTTATTGCAGATTATTTGCTGTATAAAATACTATAAAAAGTATTGTAGTTTTAGTTTTCGAGTTGTGGTTCAGTTGGAATGATCACTGTGTTAAGTCACTGGCTTCCACAGTTTAACACAACACTACGTTGCCTAACTGCCCCCCACACAGCTGTCATCGGGGAGTCACTGCACATCATAATTTAGTGTTAAGGATATTAACACTTGTGAGATTCAATTGGGTTGTATTTACATTACCTGTGAAAAGTTCTGAACTGAGTGTAATATCATTCATTGGCAGGTTATTCAAGACTAGCTGTTAAAGTACATACAGATGATAAAGATACTCTATCAAATTTTTTTTTTTTGGACACAGAAATTAATTGATGCATTTGCAAATACAAGGCACTTTAGACTATAGATGTATTAAACCATCCATCCATTATCCAACCTGCTATATCCTAACTACAGGGTCACGGGGTCTGCTGGAGCCAATCCCAGCCAACAAAACCCAGGTAGGGTGCACACACACAATTTAGAATCGCCAATGCTCCTAACCTACATGTCTTTGGACTGTGGGAGGAAACACACGCAGAGAACATGCAGACCCCATGCAGGGAGGACCCGGGAAGCGAACCCAGGTTTCCTAACTGTGCGGCAGCAGCGCTACCCACTGCGCCACCGTGTGTATTAAACCTTCAAATTTATTATATTATATATTAATATATTATATTAAATTTATTTTAAATATATTGTGCTTAAGAATTAAATGTCCAGAGTGGGTCTTCGTAGCAATGCCATAAGGAATTATTTTTGATTTCCAAAAGATCCGTCCACATGAAAGTTCCAGAAAGAACTTTTATTTTTTTTATATATCCATAACAAGCAATAACCATGAACAGACGGCAATAAATTTCTGAATGAGTGCATGATTTTCAAAGGACTCCCACTGAATTCAATAACACGGACCATGTCCAAGGTTTAATGAATCTGATGGTGTCCTGCAGCCTATTGGATATAAAAGACTTCGGGATCTTTTTATTTCCTACGTATTAGACGCAGCATCTTTCAGAGAGAATACTGTAGTCCCAGAACTCTCCTGAGAAGCAAATTTAGTAAAATTGACAATTTTCACGCCTTTGTCGGAATTATAGGGATGGATTTGAAAGCATTGACCAGTCTGTACTGCTTCTACGGTGCACTACCAAAAAAATAAACAAAACAAAATAAAATGAGGCGACTTACACATTTGTACCCTTACAAGTCTGTAACTTTTTCACGCGGAGAAACGATTTCTCCAGAAATTTAGTCTGTGTGTCCACCGCGAGGCGACCGATTTCCAAAATAGCATTTAAACTCGTGTTTGGCCTGTAACGCACAGATACTCCAGCAGATGGCAGCATATTGTAGAGGTGTCGGAATTATCAGGTAGAGAATATGAGGCAAACGTGTAAAACATGGAGAGTGACGTCTCTAATATCAGGCGACCTTATAAGTAAATAGTAACAGTACAGCAGACTGTGTCGTGTCAATTGACTTTCTTGTCGCTCAGCATACATGTAGTGGAGCACACGTGTATCCTTATGTCAGTATCATCGTTGGCAGATGGGGTCTTTGGCAATGGATCATAATGTGCTGTGTCAGTGGACCAAATCATCACACTGCAGTGTTCAGAGGGCCGCAGATGAAACATTCGAGAGTAAAATGACTTGTCAGTAACAGCGCTGGCACCCATGTGTTTTCATATCCCAGTGCCATCATTGTACACTCTTAAAAATCAAGGTGACAGAGTCAATACACTCCTACTGTGGACCTCCAGAGCCTCAATCTATTGAGGAGATTGTCGCTTTATATTAGATGTCAGTGATGACACCTGGTTACACTACAGTTAAGATTGGGTTATCTGACTCAAGTCAACAAAGCCAGGTGACGAAAAACTTGAAATCCGATTGGCTGTCCAGCTGAGCTACGGAATCACAGAGCTGAGGTGGTCTGCAGCTGGACTTGTCTCGCTAGAGGGGCTCTTCAGAGTGACGCCATAGGGGAAATAATGTTAGTTCCCAACAGACCCATCCTCATGAATGTTCCAAAAACATCCTTTATTTATTTAGATCTGTAACAGGCTCCATACAGTAAATAACTGAATAGATGGTAGCAGATTAGTGAAATACCAGTGGGTTTATGATTTTAAAAGGACTCACTGCAAACGCCCAGCTGCACAGGCTCTGTTACGGTCCTGCTAGGTAGCCCATCATACATGAAAGATTTCAGGTTTTTTCCCACATATTCGAAAGTTTTACAAAGCACAAAGAACCAGCCTTATATCCAAGAATGAAATGGTTCTTAGTCAAGCAATTGTTCTATGAAGAACCAGAAAAGAACCCATAAAATGCCATTGAAGAACCAATATGTATAAGAGTGTAAGACAGTGCAAAACAGAAAAAAATGAGGTCTTACCAACTAGTGGTGATGTTTCAGTTTTCAATGTGTTCTGTGGAAGTTTTTTATTTTGCTCTTTATTTCACCTTATACAATTTCTCGTATTAGGAATTTGTTAGTTTTCTCATACCCCTTGGGGTCAGAGCGCAGGGTCAGCCATTGTACAGCACCCCTGGAGCAATTGAAGTTTAAGGGTCTTGCTCAAGGGCCCAGTACAGTAGGATCTCTTTTGGCAGTGACGGGGATTTTAATCGACAACCTTTGGGATACCAGCGCAGATCCTTAGCCTCAGAGCCAGCACTCCGCCCCATTGTGTCCATAGGTGACAGAAAAGCCTTAAAACTGAACACTACAAATATGGTGAGAATTTGATTTAAGAGAACAGCCCTTCTGTGTTTATGAGGCCAAAACCTACAAACCACTGAAGTTTGTCTAAATTTTTAGGGACATTACAATTGTAAACTGAGGTAACTTTGGACTGGAACAAAGACCAGAGGAGATGATCTGTTAAATTATATTTTATAATCTGTTTTTACACAGCCTACATAAGACCTTGAAATATGTTCATATAATGATCCCTGCCTTGAGAGAAAATAAATATATCATAAATATACAGCAACATAAAGACCGCTGAAACATCCCTACCAATGTAATTCATTAATGATCAGAGGACAGCAGGTGCCCTGGCCAATCCATAGGACATCACACAGGATTCATAACGTCCACTGGTACTGCTGCAAGTCATCTTCCATTCATCTGTTTCTTTACAAGCACCAGATTGTACACACTACAGTAACAATATCACGTTTGGAAAGCATTGTGGAGCCTGTGAGCTGACTAAGTAAAGATGGAATCAATGGAGGGGTTGCTTGTTTGGAACTTTTTTTATTGAATTCCTGAACATCAACACACAGAATGTAAATAACAATATTTTAAACTAGGAGAAAACATCACACTATGTCTATTGAAGCCATGTTGGAGATCATCTCAGAGATTTTCTTCCAAAGTCTTAGTCGTTGGCCTTGACAATACAAACACACTTTCCCTTTACATACAGGAGCTCCAGATGACAAATCTATCGCTCAACTGTACTCCCTGTGAGGGTGACACTCAAAAGACTTTAGTGTACTAAGAAAATCTTCAGCGTCTTTATAGAGCAAAGGTAGGGTCTCAATAGTAAAACATGAAGGGTGGGGTTCAAACTTTATCAAACAATTTTTAACAGAACAAATGGGGGGGAGTTCAAACTTTATCAAACATTTTTTTTTAAAACATCAAATGCAATCTGTTCTTGGATTTCAAACTCGGGGTACTCAAGAAGAACTCTAAGAGCATTACATTTGGAGACCTTTCTTACATGACAGACACCACTAGTTTTTCTCTATTTTTGTTCTCAGTTTCCCTCTTCTGCTCTATTATTATGGCAGTTGTCTGTCCAGTTTAACCTGCCAAGTCACTGGTTTTATTTAAAACAGCAATGCTGCCTCTCACAGGGGGTCTTTTCTCAATATGGTCTTGTCTGTCTGTGACTGTGACAGCAGTGAACTTTACCCAGAAGTCATGACATCCTCCTCCTTGTACAGTCTTGTGTTAACTCACAGGAGTGATGATCATAGACAGGACATCAAGAGGAAAGAAACTTTTTATTCCTAAAACTGAACCAAATACTCAGTTATTTGTTCCATATTTTAGCTGGTATATCTTGTAATTCTCCAATTTCCATTTTCTCCTTTCTTCTCCTAATAAACTTTTGTCATCATTTGACCTTGGGATATCAATCTTAGTTTTGTATATTACTTCATGTTGTCATGCGTGTGTACTTGGGAGAGCGTTTAAGGGATTTGGTGTTGGTCATTCTCCTCCGACCCAGGGGTTGGTGCTGTCTGATTAAGGCCTCTCTTTCCTTCATCCTGAAGAAAGGAAGATTGACAGCTGCTCTCCTCCAATGTCACTTTTGGGGTCTGACCATCTGGACCTCCCTCTTTCTGACAGCACACGTCAAACTGAAGGAGACACCATCTTTGTCAGTCAGAGAGAACTCTGGCCTCAGTAAGACTTAAATTGCATCTAATACTTTTTTTTTTAACTCAATAATATGAAGTTTGTAGCAAGATGTTCCATCACTTTGACATTATCTTGACTTATTACAATGTGCACACAGTAAATTTTGGTTTTTGTGCTGGTTTTATGGAAATGTTGTTGTACCCAATCAGACATTCCAAAGCCCTGGGATTGCCAGTTGATTTATAGTTCACCCGGTCTTGCCTAACTTACATATAAAGATGTATTCAGTGCTGTTTAACACCATCCTCAGTAATGCCTCTCATCTAGAGGTCCAAAAAAGTTTTCCAGGTTCAATTTGTCCATATTGTTTCTAATTTTTTTTTTTTTTTTTTTGTAATTTATAATTTGTATGCATTTTAGGGCATTAATTGCTGTACTTTCTATTTATTTTCAATCTTTCTAATGTCTACTTGTTGGACAGTGGGGACACTGTTCTCTTGAGTTTATTGTGTAGCTTGTGCAATTCATACATTTGCTGTTACTTTAACTCATCTATGCTTAAATCCCTTGCTTTAATTCCTCAAAACATTAAATGTCCTTACCAGTATCTCATTATTAGAGATTATGTTCCACTTTCAGTTTATTCCATTTCTAGGTGGTAATTATTTCTGAGTGTGATCAGTCAGGTTTTACTGTTTAGAAATGTATTTAATTTTCCCAACTGTGGATTTTAATGTGTCTATTAAGACTGCTATTGGTGCAATACTGTTTACAACACTGAGAACAGCAATATGGTTTCTCACCAGAGTGAATACGTCTGTGGGTAAGAAGAGAGCTTCTTCTACAGAGTTGTTTACTGCAGTCAGAACAGCAATATGGCTTCTCTCCAGTGTGAACCCATCTGTGGCGTCGAAGAACACCACTGGTCTTAAATCGTTTATGACAGTCAGTACAGCAAAACGGCTTCACTCCAGTGTGAATTCTTTTATGGGAATGAAGATGGCAACTCCTGTAGAATTGTTTGCCACATTCAGTACAGGAATATGGCTTCTCACCAGTGTGAATCCGTCTGTGGGTAAGAAGAGAGTTTCTTCTAGAGAATTGTTTACTGCAGTCAGAACAGCAATATGGCTTGTCTCCAGTGTGAACCAGTCTGTGGATTTGAAGATCACCACTGGTCCTAAATCGTTTACCACAGTCAGAACAGCAATATGGCTTCTCTCCAGTGTGAATCCGTCTGTGGCTTTGAAGATCACCACTGGTCCTAAATCGTTTACCACAGTCAGAACAGCAATATGGTTTCTCTCCAGTGTGAATTTTTTTGTGGGTCATAAGAGTGCTCTTGTAAGAAAATTGCTTGCCACAATTAGAACAGCAATGTGCTTTCTCTTTATTACAAATTCTTCTGTGTGTTTGAAAATCACCACTGGTGAAGAATTGTTTGCTATGGGCTGGTAACAAACTGTCTGCTTCAGATATCGGTTTCTTTATGTTTTCATTTTGAGACAGTGTGCAGTGAAGAGGAAAAATTGATGGAAAAAGGGTGTCACTTTCCTGTAAACCTGCAGAAACAGACAGATCCAAATTTCCATGTAAATATACAAAGCTCAGAATGAGAACTGTAAAGAGATGAATATTTAGTGTACAACATCTTAATGCTGTTGAAAATAAACCCAACACTTAATGACAAGTCAACTTCCATTTTTTAATTATACTGATGAAAGAATATTATTGTTCAATTTAAGAAAATGGTATGGTTGATATACTAAATATATATATAAAAAACTTGTAAACACTCAGCCATTCATATTTTAAAGAAAAGAGATGTTTTAATTTGGAGCTGCTCCTAATACCCATCACCCCAAATTCCCATTATTTGCTTTGTTTTACTGTCTGACTTCTCCCAGTGTCTGCATGGGGTTGTCTTCTGCGTCTCTGATTTACTTCTTTGTCACAAAGGCATGCACATTAGGTGAGTTGGAGGCTCTAAACGGACCTAATAAGAGTGTCTAGATGTGTGCATGAGAGGGCCTGTGGATGGACTAATGTCTGTCTAGACATCTTTCTAGAACTTGTTGCTGCTTTGTGCCTGATGCTTTTGGACATTTGTAAAAAAAAAAAAAAAAGAGTTCAGTGATGGATGTTTGTTCATTAAATGTAATTAAATGAGTTTTGCCAAAAGTGTTTCCATGTCTCTAGCCGTTAACAGCAGAAGCAGAGTGGTCTGCAAAGGGGTTCAAGACACCAAGATGTGAGTACTGCAAAAGCAAGGGCTTAAAAGGGAGAAGTGACAGCTTTGTCTTTGTCTATAAACAGTTTTGTTGACATGGCCTTGTTACACCCCAAACCTGCTACAGTAACTCAAAAGCAATGGCTGACCACAAAACATTTCAACAGAGACAACCCCTGATGGCAGCAACACCACCATCACTAAACAACAAACACGAGTGACATTAGGGAACCAAAGTACAGGATAAGACAGAACATGGGGGACAGAAAATGGGATCAAGCACAAAGGGAGGCTGGGAGAATACAGCAGATAAGGACCTCAACACTTAATGACATTATTATTATTATTATTATTATTATTATTATTATTATTATTATTATTATTATTTTATATGTAATATTTCTGGTGCAGTCTTATCATTCTGAGTGACAGTCAGACACTTGTCTTAAGGAGACCTATGCAGGATTCCCTCATTAACAGCATATACAGTGATACTCTTAGTTCTACAATATAATTTAAACCACACTCTTTCCATGTGATGCCCACTTCCCTGTCTTTTAACTTTAAATAAGTATTTTACGCCACTCTCTTCCTTATAACCCGCTGTTTCACAGTACCCATTGACGCTGCTTAATCTGACTGGTGGTAACTTTTCAGTACCACACTGGCATGTCGATGTCCTCTCTGAACTCGAGTTTTTCGCCAGTGCCGTATCACATTGTTTTTCTATTTACTTTCTATTTCCATGACTTGTTTAGTTTAAAATAAGCCATTATATTGTGAAGTGATTAGAAATCTGTAACATTTCGGCACAGAATTCAATAAATCCAAACTCAGTGAAAAAGCAGGACAGCACCATTCCTGTAACTCCCCAAGCTGCAGGCCTAACATGGTGTTTGTATTTGACTCTTACCTTCTCCAGATGGACAGGAACTTAATTCTTTCTTAATCCTGGTCATGTCAGACTCCAAACACTCGGACTTCACGAGGACAGAGTGACACTGTAGGGTGTGCTGACTCTTCAGAGTGAGGTCTGATCCTGTGACATCTGAACACTCGTGCTGAGACACAAACTCGCATTTTACTTCTTCTTTTTTCACACTGCTTACCATTTCAGTTCCCTGCATGTCAGTGCTGTGAAATGTTGGCTCATATTTGCAGTCCTCCTCCTTAATGGTAGGACAGTCCTGAGAAAAGGGCACATATTCCCATTCACAGTCCTCTTTCTTGATATCCACACTTCTTCTCTCCAAGTTAGTCATGAAATGGAGGCCCAAGTGTTGTGTGTGACTCTTCTCTTCCTCCTCATCGCTCACCTCTTCCTTTTTACAGACCATCTTAGGAGGCTCCTGGGTAACTGGGCCTGTGTCCTCCATATCACACATTTATTATGAAGTCTCCCTTTTGTTCCTCTGTAAGAAGAAAGAATAAAGTAGAATACATTTAAAATACATCAACAAAGCACTGAACACACCTCAGCCAACTCCTCTGATCTTGTCTCATGGCTCACTACTCACTGGCACTGCCTGACTTCACTTTCTGTGTTGTTTTTATGTGCGGCTCTTTACAATATGCAGACTAAAACTGAACACAGGGTCCCAGGAGTGGCCTCTGACAGAGTGACATTGACCTCATACAGTGCGAGTGCTAAGTAACATAAAATCCTATCTGACTTTATTGATTGCTTAGTGGACTGACTGGTTGTGGACTGAGCTAAGTTCAGCTCGACATCCAAGACTTTCTAATAACATAAACTGTAAAGCTACAGGACCCTTACTTTATAATCAATTATATTTCACATTTTTGCTTCATTATTCCTGCCTTCACATTTTACTTTATTTGACATCCATCAGCCCAAATCTAAATCTTGCCCAGGATGAAATCTGTAACCAATTCTGTACTCCGCCATGCACTGAGCTCTGGAGTCTCAAATCTTCTATTTTCCTAACTAGTCTCTCATGACATGCAGCGTAAAACACATTCAGTACGATGAGCTAAATAACAGAGAATGATCAGATACATCTAAAAGTCACAAAACCTTCAGCTAATTAATGAACCATAATCTCCTTCATTTAAACCCGTTGGCCATTAAAACACCAGTAAGGACAGAAGACCCCCTGTCGTGTCTTTAGAGCCATCTTGAATCATTCAGCTGTGAGACGAGTTCAGCTACGTGATCTGCAACTACAAGGGGCCGCAGATTTGGTTTGGTTAGAGAAACTAATAACACTTGATATAATTTGAGAAGAGATTTATTTTAAACAAACTTTATTCATCTAACTAACAAACAGAATACAGAGTATCAATGTTTCAATCAGCTGTACAGTTCAGATATTATTCATATACGTTCTCTCTTTCTTCAAGTGAGTTTTGTACACATCTTATCTCACGGATTAACAAAACTTTTCCTACTTTACACAACAATACTATAACAATTAAAATATTCAGAAACAAACAATTTTCTAATCATGACATGCATCACTGTTTTTCATTAATCATTTAGGTATATATTCAAAATACACAAGAAACTCAAATATGAAGGAGGTATTGTATTACACAAAGCTGTCAATGACATCAGTTAAACACTGGAATCACAAATCCCCTCGGCTACTGAAATCCCACCTTCATTTCCAATCCCCCCCCATCAACAGAACACCACACTCCCCCCATTGTCCAAACACTATTAAACGTGCTGATATCATTAATGAGTTTATAATAAGCAAACTCCACTTTCAGTCAGCTTTTTACCAGCACTTTAAACTGGAGTTAAATGTCACTTGTCAGTGTGTTTTTATTTTTATTCCTCCTGGTTTTCAGGTTTACTAGTTTTGCCTGTCCAAGCAAATGATTGCCAAGTAAGCATCTGTTTTTAAGAGCCTTAGAGATGATTAAACCAAAAACAAACACATTTATCATAAACTCCAATTCAAGATTTTTAAAAAATAAAAATCAATAAACATTAATAAACTAACATCCTTCAATGTAAATCTCCAGCTCTTTAGTCTGTGGGTGGTTTATATAGCGCCTTCATGTAGCACCAGTTACAATACTGTCATTTAAACCCTCACTCCATTGAGTGGCTGGTAAATCCTTCGATGATAGATACTTAAGAATGAACAAACAATGTCTCGATGCATGTGATTCTGTTCATCTGGACATACAGTAGTTTTTTTTTCCGATACATTTCATCACTCATCCAAGTGACTTCCTCAGTCTCAGTTGACTGCAGGTTTCTCCAACAGTAGCTTGGCCTAATGGTCGAACTTGCACCATTGAGTAACAAAGGGCCGTGTGATCAATGATATGCAAATTGTCCATTGATCAATGGCCATGAGTACCATTCACAGAGAATTTGCTTGTGTGAAATATTAGATGTGCGGTTTTAAAAAGTTCAGTTTGAGCAACGCTTCAAGTAGTGTACAAAAATCTCATTGTATGTGTTATGCAATGACAATAAAGGAATCTTATGTTATCAGAAGTCAGTCACCATCACAAAGGAGGCATATTAATACTCAGGGGTCAACCTGAAGAGTAGACCTGAAGGGATGGACAGCACGGTCCTGTGTGACTAAATGTCTATGAGAATATTCCGGTCCTCTAATGTGTGTGACAGGCTGCTGGAGATGCTGAGATGTTCTACTAATCTTTAGTGCTTGTTGTGTTGCCCTCTGCGGTGGTCTGGTGATGGAGTACCAACAAATACTTGAATTAACACATTAGCAAGGTGAGCTGCACTACAACACTAACCCTGAATTCACTGGAGACCACGACAGAGAAGAGGATGAAAACAAAATCCAAGGCCATCATGAGTAAGTTTTGTTTGAAGATGTGTGAAAGAAATCAAACTTCATGTTGTTGTATGCCTGGCTTGTTTTCATGGCCATCAAACTGGATTATTCCTTCTCCCTTTATGCCTGTCTTCACCCTTTCCATTAATCACAAACACATTGTCATATGGTCAATATTTCTTTGGTAGCAATTCATATTACATGACCACGTGGTATATTTTGGGTACAGTTTTAGCTCTTGCCTTTGTCTTTATTCAAGTCAAGTCAAGTTGGGGAGCATGCACTGGTACAGCATGTTCCCACACCCTCCACACGACAAAACAACTTGGGATCCCGGTTTGCAAACCCCCAGGCAGACATACGGTCCAGTGACATCCTCCGGGAATGACCCTCTATCTGCCGCAGCCAGGTGTTATGTGGGAGACCCCTTGGCCTGGTCCAGCCACTCGGGTCCCCAACAATGAGGATCTTACAAGCCGGAACAACCTCGGGGAATCACGTCACATGGCCGTAGTGCTGTAACTGACACTCCCTCACAATGCAGGTAATGTGCCTCATTTGAGACTCTATGAGTAACCACTCATTCAACACAAAGTCAAACCAATGGTACCCAAGGATTTTCCTGAGGGACACAGTACCAATGGAGTCCAGTCTTCATCTCAGGTCACTGGATAACGTCCATGTCTCACAACCAAAGAGCAAGACTGGAAGCACCAGGACTCTAAAGGCTTGGACCTTTGTCCTTTTACATAGATTTCGGGAGCTCCACACACCGCTTTCCAGTGACCTCATGACCCCCCATGCTCTCCCAATCTGTCTGCTGACTTCACAGGAAGAGTCACCAGAGACAGGAAAGTCACTTTCAAGGTAAGTAAACCTCTCAACAAGGTCGACATTCTTTCTGCAGACAGACACTCTGCTGATGGCTGTGCCCAAGAGGTCATTAAACGCCGTTAGTGCTATAAACTAATATGTTCTATGCTGCAAATTCATCCCCCTACCCCGGTGTTAATAAAGTCTTTTCTGTTTATTTCACTATACAAGTAATTTGATGTAACAAAGACAGCGTCACTCGGCTTCAGTCCCATATATCATACATCACCTGTGTGCTTTACAGTGAATGTGAAGGAGATTATATTTTCTAAATTTATCATGTGCAGAACATACAATACATGCAAAAAGACAATTTCCCCTCAGGGATTATCAAAGTATATCAAAAAATACTGTAAATACACGTATACAGCCCGGAGAAGACATAGGATGGAGGGGATCCTGGTCTTGAACCATTGTCTGTGCCCCACTTAGTTGTACTCCATGATAAACTGCAGTAGTGAAAAGTCAAAGAGTAGGAGTCACCTAAAGATGAACAGGCAGCACAAGAACATAAAACAGGAGAATGGAGAGCAGCAGGAACCACAGAAAGAGCACCTGAGATTGTGAGAGACAAACAGAGAGGGACACAGTGTGAGATATCTAAACTGAGAATTACACACGACAGTCGCCAGAGCACAGGTGCCATGTCACACAGTCTTAGCCTTCAACTATCTGATTTGAAAGAGACACATGGAGAGTGCAGGGAGTCAAAAATGAGAAAACATTACTGTGGTGTACCCTCCGTCTCACGTTGTCCTCTGCGTTGTGGTTTATATGCAGACAGAGGCCACAACCAGAGGCGTAGCTAAGGTTTTTAGCGCCTGGGGACAACTGAAGATTTTGCGCCCCCTCCTGTTTGCCAAAATGCAATGGGGAAAGGAAAAAAATTTTTTTTTAATGTATTTAAAATAATAGTATTTTAAGAAAAAGAATTAATATTTTTTATTTTAAATAGTTTTACATTTTTTAATATTTAAATTTTTTAAAGCACTTTTATGCGTATATTTTCAAGGTTTCGCTAAATTTATAAAGATAGAATGAAGTAAAATAATTAAGACAACAATTGTAGTTCAAAAATATAATAATTCTAAAATAATATTCAAATATAACATTGCAAAAACTTAAACATTACATTGGATATAATAATATAACCTGAAAATGAAGTTAGTATAAAGTAAAAAAAATAGTTTGATGTATAATGCTTTAAATGTAATTATTAACTTCAAAGAGAAATTTTCCTAGCCTTTGCTGCTGCAAATTTATGGATTATTTCATCACAATGTATGCGGTCGGTAACCGCCCGCTCCACACTCAGCAAAGCTAAGGCTGAAAATCTTTCTTATGCCATGGATGATCTCAGGTAGGACAAGATACGTTTAAATTTACTGAAAGATCTTTCACAACTGGCGATGGAGGTTCCAACAGTCAGTAAAATCTGAAGACCAGCTCTCAGATTTGGAAATAATCTTCCCCATACTGTACAATAAAGCGAAATCAGAAAGTGACAAAAATAATGTGAAAAAGATCTCCTCATAGTGATGGAGTGATGGACTGAGTATGCGAATGTTTTTGATTTACTTTTTAGTGCATTTAAGAATGGAAAACATTTCATTCTAAAATTTCGTAACATCAATTTGGCGCCCCCTGGATGCTGCGCCCGGGGACAGATGTCCCCCCTTGCCCCAGTCCCCACTTCCTGAACTCCACTTCGTGCCATGTGGCAGCCTTTACAGAGGCTCTTTTTAAAATTTATTTAGAATTACTACTAGAATTGTTAATGGATTTATTGTAATTCATTCAAGATATGAATTAGTAATTTTAAAATATGGCCTCTGGCTTGTTACCTAACATTTTTGAATGAATTGTTAAACTAAACTGAAGAGATGCTGCTGTCAATGCAGACCCGCGCACCGTCCAGTCTCAACGGCCTCTCTAACAAGCTACGAACTTGAGAAATGTCACACAGTGAGCGGAACAGATCTGATAGCTGCCTACGTCTATAACATCAGAGAGTATGAAACACTCGGAAAATGTAAAGTGGGATGTTTTTAAACATTCCCGTATTCACCTGGTAGCACTGCGATCACCGCCGCCTACAGAGCCCCGCAGTTACGCCCTGTCGAAAGAGCCGCTCGTCTGTAAATGAAAAGGACGACAAGGCCAATTACCGGAGGAAGAGTACAAAGTTACAAGGTCGTCTGGCGACGAAAGATCAGGAGCGAGGATTAAAATAAGTTATCGAGCTATAGCGATCTCAGGAACTGTAATACTTGGACATTGTGGAGAACCGGCTAACACATCTCATTTCAGGCGACATTTTATTGCTGGACGGGTTTGATCAGACTGAGTGGAAAAAACAGGAGGAGGGCTGGAGATTTTTGTGAATGCGCAGTGATAAAAGAGGAGTACGATACAATAAATAGTAAATGTGTGATCCAGGCATTGAATTGCGGTCTGAATTCGTCCTCGTCACTGCGCAGGAAAAAAGTTACATCATCCTGGCTGACTCAGAAACAGAAAAGACTCACTTAATTGCCACCATCTTTATGATGACTCATTCTTAATGCTGAGAACTTCAAAGAAGGAATCAAGTGTCTCTTCTTGCCTTGTGCGGACATTGCTCTATTCAAATATGAATGCCTTTAAATATAAAGCTGTGGCACAATTAGAGCTGCGCCTTATCGTACGGATACATACAAGCCTGTATTGACAGCAGCAGCTCTCTTCTTTCCAAGACAGACGTTTTAAGTCTGTTTATTGGGAGGGGAGATATGAAAAGCGTGGAGAACGATCTGCTTTTCAAGATGTTTTGTCTCACTACACTGCCACGATTGCAGCTAACCCGCCCTCCACGTATGAACAAACTGAAATTCTTTAGGGGTCTTCAATACACGATAAACTTATTTTATAAACCTTTAAAATTTCCCCCGCATTCTTGTCACTTGCACGCACATTCCTAAACGGAGTCAGTTTATTGTTTATGCAGAATCGTCACCTTCGTATGCGTCACTGTCGCTAGAACTATAATCTAAAATGTTATCACTTTTACAACATGACCAATTTCTCGGGGATAACATTAAAGAAGTTAAATATGACTGGATCGACCAGTTCAGCGGCACGAATATTTCTTTGAAAACATTTTTTAGTACATCATTAATTTAGGATTACAACCCAGGAACAAAACTTCGACCGAGCATATGGTAGACTGGAAACTAATCAATCACAATTTACGAGCACATAATCCGAGTAAGCACAAGATCCTAAAATGACATCAATCGATACTATCAGCATGCGTAGTGCGTACAGAGACTATATGTGATAATATTAAAGACTGATCTTTAAACGTCTAAAACCCGCAAACCCCTTGTCCCTAACTTATCGACCCCCTAAGTTTGTGCAAACACCTTCTACAGACCCATAACCAAAGTGTTCAGACCTCGTGCAAAACCTGCAGGCCACACAACAGATTCGCGTGCAGTTCGATCACTTTCATCTACATTATTGTATACAAAAGACATAATTTTTGCATGATTTGCATATATTTTAAAGTACTTACCTATTCACTAACTCGTGCGGACAACAATATCAGCCACTCACACGCCAGCCCAAGACAGTCTACTAATGTCAAACCTCCGCAGCTCCGCTCCGCCGATCACAATACGTTGTCACTTCCCCGATCCGCGCGTTACTGCTACGATTGTGCATGATCCCCGCTTCTTATGTTACGACTCGAGTCCCCATCCGATTTGCCTTGCGCTCCTTACTTACAAAAAATTACTTTTACGACACTGTACGATTTGTACTGTTCACGTGTAATGTTTTAGGACATACGTCATTCGCCAGATTTGTACTTGCTAGGCGTTGCTATATTGCCGTTTATGTCCACGTATAAGTGGACTCATCTCTTGCTGGAAAACATGGGGACTTTTGAACTTTATAACGTCTTGAAATAATATTTGTCACCTGAAAAGTTTAACTCCAGTCGAACAAAAAGAGAGGGGAATAAAATGCGACGTGTGTCTGTGAAATTTATGTTATTTATTTATTTATTTGCTTTGTGAAATATGTCCAGCTTTTTTTAATTACATCGACTTTCATTTTCGGGAGGTGCAGTGGTAGCGCTGCTGTCTCGCACTTAGGAGACATGGGTTCGCTTCCCGGGTTCTCCCTGCATGGAGTTTGCATGTTCTCCCTGGTGGAGTGGGTTTCCTCTGGGTACTCCGGATTCCTCTCACATTCCAAAGACATGCAGGTTAGGTGTATTGGCGGTCCTAATATTGTCCATAGTGTGTGTTCGGTGTTGGGATGTGCCCTGCGGTGGGCTGACCAGTTTCTGCTTGGCTCTTCAGACCCCGTGACCATGGGTTGGAAAATGATTGACTTACTGACTTTCATTTTCAGTTACAAAACAACCTCCCTAATCCCGTGGTTTAAAGATAAAAGTCACAGTATTTTCCGTATTAGGGTTAATGGATTAATGAGTAAATGTCACCTTTTAAGTAACACCCTATTAGCATTTGTTGGTGTTTTTTTTTTTTACTTTTTTCCATAACTTTCACCCTTAAATTAAGTAAAACAAGGGGTCGAATTGGAAAATAATTTGGCGTGTCCAGTGTCGGGCTCGTGCCCTGTCCAGGGTTTGTTTCCTGCCTTGCGCCCTGTAGTTAGGATATAGCGGGTTGGATAATGGATGGATTGCCCGTTTGACACCAGACTGGAGTAAAGTGTGCCCTCCAAAGTCATCAGTGTGGTGTTTGTCTGATGTGGCACAGTGACCTGACTGGGCACCTGCTGTTGTCACTTGTCATGACCTTATCGTTTAGGCTGTTGGTTTAGGAGGAGTACACACACATACATTTAACTGAAATAGAATGGAGAAGGCTTGCTCATTGAAAATGACAGTGAAAACATTCCGTTCAGGCACAACTACATTGTTGATGGGCAAATTAAAAAAGCAACATCACCCTCAAGTATGTAGGAGATTTTTACCTTAATTTAGAAAATATGTCACCTTCTGTATGGAGAGGTAGTGACTGTAATTTTCTGTTTTCAGCCTTCCACTGTTTGTACAGTTTGGATTGTAGAACAGAATCTCACTATCATTGCTACTTGTGCGCATAGACCATTATCTGACGATGTGACTTTGTTAAACACTGAAATTCTCAGCATACAAGCCGTGATGATCCAAACCCATTGACTGTGGCTGAACCTCAGAAGAAAGCGGGTTAACAATTGTTCTGTGCCTTCATTGTAACTCTTCCTTATGTTTTAAAAAATAATAAAATTCACACTCAGAAGAATCATAGCACACATGCAAAATCAGACATATGTGAGACATGCCACTTGCCCAGTGTTTGCATTGACCAAAAAGATGGCATTTGGGCAGTAAGAAGGGGCATTGAGCAGGAAACATGAGGAGCGTCCCAGACCGAGGACAGTGTGAGAGCTGCAGGAGTGTCACCAGTGTCATCTGCTAGCTGTAAGGGGTGAGTTGTTTTCTGTCCACTGTAAACTCATCTGATCAGTTCAGTACTGTGACTCCAGTGCCCAACAGGAATGTCTCCAGGAAGCCACACTGACAGAGATGGCAGTCATCAAATGGTTAGGTGAGATAAAAAGAGATAATGACTTAGAAGACAGAGGTCAGTGCAAGAAACAAAAAATATTCCTTTATCTGTTGAGCTCTCTGATTCTTTAGACGTGCTGATGTATATCTCAGTCTTTGAGTGAGAACTTAAATATAGCAGTCAGCTTTGAAAGGTTATTGGAACATATAAAACACTTTCCAACACATGGCACTGCACATGTTCAAAACTTGTCTTGTCCTCATAAGTAAGTGTCACCTTTTTCAAACAGCCAAAGAGTTGTTCAGAGCCCCTCTGAAAGCAACTAGCAGCTACTCATCCCCTCTTCCCTCTCCTTTACATGGTAGCTGTCGTATCGTAAAGCACAACTGAAACAGGAGATTAATTATCTTTAATGTGAACCTTCCCAAGGAGTTAACAACATCAAAGTCTCTGAAGAAGTAACCCACTGAACTCTTATCTATTGAAACATAATGGAAATACGGCACAGACCATCCAAAACTAGGACCACCATTATTATTAACAAGATAAGTGAGGCTGCTGAAAGTGAAAGGTGAGATAGAATGAAGTGCATTGAGTTTACCGACAGGTCACTTAAAGACGTCTATACAATCCAATGCTTTCCATTTATTCTGTTTACAGATGTCTCAACATATGTCAAAGTGTGTCAAAACTGTAACAACTAGAATCGATACCAGGAATGGTGCAATGGGCTGCACAGTTTCAGTGACTGAATCACTTTTAGCCGATAGCTTTGTGTTCACCTCTGACATGGTGGGCAGGTGAGTTGGGCTTCTGTCCGTATGCATGGCAGTCTCACAAAGTAAAAAGTTTCAGCTCCATTCTATTTAAACTCACAGGTCTAAAGCTTTAAAGATCATTAAAGATCCTAGTGAGCAAATGTAAGTCATGATGTCTTTGTAAATATGAGGGATTATATCAGTAGACTGCCCTTTTCAAGTTTGTGTTACTATGAGTGGCCATGCGGACAATATGACTCTGTTGTGTTGGTCAGGGTCTGCCAGCTTTGTGTGAAAGGATGTGGTTAACAATCTTTCCACAGTTTTAGTTTTCTTCCTTTTCAGACCAAAGTTTGTTTTCCTCTCATTCAGCTCTCCAAATATAAAATAAAATTGGGATATCGCAGATATTTTTTAACCTCAATTGTAAACTGCCACCTATCACAGTAATGGCTTATGAAAAAGCAAGAAGTTATCAGAATTTAGGTTACCAGAAATTCAGTTTGAATCCAAACTTTATAGGGATTTGTAGCTTTTAAATGTTGCGTCTTTGAGATCATAATAATGTGCTGTTTTCAAAGCCATATGTCAAAAAATAGAGTGATCAGTACGTTGGACAAATAATTACAAGTTTCATTCCCACCACATGACAGAGTGTTGAATGTTTACTGTCATTCTGAGGCCCTGATACTCCTTGAGTTTGGCTTTTCTTGTGTCAGCTGTGGCTGCTGCCCCTCTGTTGTTGTCATGAACCGACATATAAAGGGGTCTTCAGCAATTTAGGTTAGTGTTTATCTACCTAAATTGAAATATCCCTCTAATCTGTCTCTTTTATAGTTCCTCTATTGAGCAATCTGCATGTTGGTCAGCTATTCAAGTAGTAATTTCACCATGCCGTGTATGTGTGACACTATTTAGATGACATGCCGTATGAAAGTGAGATTCTCTGAGATTTCAGTGAAAGGCCTTAGTCAAAAAGATTTAATATCCTTAATTTTGTAAACATTATTATTCTTGTTTTATTGTATTGCAGTTTATGATTTGAAGGAATCATCTACAGAATTTGAAGGAGAGCACAATATCAGGGAGTTCTGGGATTCGGTGCAGTTAGAGACGGCTGGAAGAGG
The DNA here is from genome assembly GCF_016835505.1 of Polypterus senegalus. NCBI lineage: Eukaryota > Metazoa > Chordata > Cladistia > Polypteriformes > Polypteridae > Polypterus > Polypterus senegalus. Next base: position 152,906,942 of record NC_053161.1, read on the forward strand.
CTTCACAGGACGTGAGCACAAATGTCACCCTTAATGTTTCTGGTGTTTTGTTCCACATTTGCTACCAGAAATTGTATAATCTGGATGTACAATGTCTTGTTTTGTAGGCTGGGGCCCAGAATTTATGATCAACAGAGCTCTCTTATGAAAACTGGGCACCTTGGATACAACATTAGAACATTAGAACACTCTAGACGAGAACAGGCCATTCAGCCCAACAAAGCTCGCCAGTCCTATCCACTTATTTCTTCCAAGAAAACATCAAGTCGAGTTTTGAAAGTCCCTAACGTCTTACTGTCTACCACACTACTTGGTAGCTTATTCCAAGTGTCTATCGTTCTTTGTGTAAAGAAAAACTTCCTAATGTTTGTGCGAAATTTACCCTTAACAAGTTTCCAACTGTGTCCCCGTGTTCTTGATGAACTCATTTTAAAATACAAGTCTCGATCCACTGTACTAATTCCCTTCATAATTTTAAACACTTCAATCATGTCACCTCTTAATCTTCTTTTGTTTAAACTGTAAAGCCTCAGCTCTTTTAATCTTTCCTCATAATTCATCCCCTGTAGCCCTGGAATCAGCCTAGTCGCTCTTCTCTGGACCTTTTCTAGTGCTGCTATGTCCTTTTGTAGCCTGGAGACCAAAACTGCACACAGTACTCAAGATGAGGCCTCACCAGTGCATTATAAAGGTTGAGCATAACCTCCTTGGACTTGTACTCCACAGATCGTGCTATATAACCTAACATTCTGTTAGCCTTCTTAATGGCTTCTGAACACTGTTGGGAAGTTGATAGCTTAGAGTCCACTATGACTCCTAAATCCTTCTCATAAGGTGTACTCTCGATTTTCCGACCGCCCATTGTGTATTCAAACCTAATATTTTTACTTCCTATGTGTAATACTTTACATTTACTGACATTAAATTTCATCTGCCACAAATCTGCCCAAGCCTGTATGCTATCCAAGTCCTTCTGTAATGATATAACAGATTCCAAATTATCTGCTAATCCACCTATCTTGGTATCATCTGCAAACTTAACCAGCTTGTTACTTATATTCCTATCTAAATCATTTATATATATTAAAAATAGCTGCAGCCCTAGCACTGACCCCTGTGGAACACCACTCTTAACATCGGCCAGTTCTGATGAGGTTCCTCGCACCATCACCCTCTGCTTCCTGTGTCTGAGCCAATTCTGCACCCATCTAAAACATCACCCTGAACTCCCACTTCTTTTAACTTGATGCCCAACCTCTCATGTGGCACCTTATCAAATGCTTTCTGAAAGTCCAGATAAATAATATCATAAGCTCCACTTTGATCATATCCTTTTGTTGCCTCCTCATAGAATTCCAACATGTTAGTAAAACGACCTCCCTCTTCTGAACCCATGCTGACTGTTCAGAATAACTCCTGTCCTTGCATGTGTTGCTCAATCTTATCCTTAATAATTCCTTCCATTAATTTTCCTGTGATGCATGTTAAGCTTACTGGCCTATAGTTGCTTGGATCTGCCCTGTCACCCTTTTTATATAATGGGATGATATTTGCCATTTTCCAGTCCTTTGGAATCTCTCCAGTGCACAGTGACTTCCTAAAATATGTGTCAAGGGTTTATATATGTACTCACTAGCCTCCTTAAGAACACGAGGATAAATATTATCTGGGCCTGGTGATTTGTTTGATTTCATCTTATTTAATCTGAGCAGCACTTCTCCCTCTACAATTTCCAAATCCCTCAGTACCTCCTTAGTAGTCGTGTTTACCTCTGGAGGTTATCCTCTTGCTCACTTGTAAACACCTCAGAAAAATGTACGTTTAGGGCATCTGCTATTTCATTGTCTGTATCTTTTAATTCCCTTTACTATTCCTGATGAACTTGACCTCCTCCTTAACTGTTCTTTTACTACTAAAATACTGAAAGAATCTCTTGGGGTCTTCTTTCACCTTATCTGCTATATTCCTCTCCAACTGTCTTTTAGCCTCTCTGATATCCTTCTTAATGGTTGCCCTCATGTTTCATACACTCTACATTCTCTTTGCAGTCATTAGTCTTATATGCCTTATACAGCAGTTTTTCCTTTGCAACTTCTTTTTAAATCTTTATTAATCCATGTGGAGTTTTTTAGTTTCCTATTAATTCCAAATTTAGGTATGTGTCTGTCCTGCATTACATGTAAAACATTTTTAATCCTGTTCCACTGCTCCTCGACTGTCTCCACATTTAAAAGCTTATCCCAGTCTATCTTACTACCAAAGTTCAACTTAACAATTTTAGTCTTTGCATCTGTACTCTTACAAAATACTGAGAATTGTATTACATTATGGTCACTTGACCCTAGTGGTTCAATCACCTCTACACCCTCAATTCTATCCTGATTATTACAGAATACTAAATCCAGACAGGCTTCACCCCTGTTGGTGCTTTAACATGCTGTGTTAAAAACAGTCGCTGATTACTTCTAAAACTCCTGCTCTTGTGCTCCTCCATCTGCAAGGTTATCCCAGTTAATATTTGGATAATTAAAGTCCCCCATGACTATAATATCCCCCTGTAAACTTGCCTTTTTGATATTACTAAAAGATGTGTGTTGAAATTACTGTCTGAATTGGGTGGTCTATAACACACTCCTAAAATGAAGACCTTTTTCCTTAATATTTTCCAGGCGAAGCCACATATCCTCACTAAGATGGGGCTCATCATCCAACTGAAGATGACTTACATTTAAACCCTGTTTGGCATAAACAGCAACCCCACCTCCTTTTCTGTTCTGTCTATCCTTCCTAAAAATGTGTATCCCTCTGTTACACTCATCCCCATCTTTGTTATTTAGCCAGATTTCCGTTATTGCTATAATATCATAATTATGCTCTGCTACATACAACTCCAACTCACTTACCTTATTTTTGATACTTCTAGCATTAAGGCAAGCTATTTTTAATGTGTTAATCCTTCTACATTTACGTGTTTGCTTAGAATTTACATTACTATGCATTTTTATTTCTACACCATTGTTTGTTCTTCCATGTATAGATCTAAATCTGGCCTGTCCTAAACTCCCTGCCCCCCCATTCCCTAGTTTAAACAATCCTCGACTAGCCTACACATACGCCTCCCCAATACATTGGTGCCCCTCCAGTTCAGATGTAACCCGTCACGGCGGAACAGGTCCCATCTGTTCCAAAAGGAGTCCCAATGCCCCATAAACCTATACCTTCGACCCTTCTATAGTAAAACACAATATGGAAATACAGATTTAAGAAATGTTTAGAAGTGCAGTCTTCATCTGAGAAATCATGGAAATTGAGCAACAGATGATTGACAATATTTGTGCAAATTTTCACGGTTTATGGAAGCACAATCAGACTATTCATAATATGCTGCTGGTCCTAATGATAGTTTCTATCTATCCTCTGTTCACAATCTCTTCAAGGAGTGCAGTGATATATGATGGGGTCATTAGGCTCCAAAAGGAGATGATGAGCAGAGATAAGTGTGATCACATATTTGAAAGAATCTGGGGTGCCTCTGGTAAGTGCTTTATTATTCTTACATTTTACTCAATTATGTTTTTAAACTTTAGTCCTGCAATTTATTTCTTTTTTTAGGTAGATTTTAGGTTAGATCACAGGATATTGAGAAGTTGGCAGGTCAGGTTCATTTGACTTGTTCACTATTTTCTTGTACTTGTTACAGTCCAGTGTCCGCTTGCTCCAATTCCTGGCCGTGTCCTCTTGGCCTCTTATGCTCATGTGCTAACATTATTGTTGTGGGCTATTTGAGTTTTTCCTGCCTGTGCAGTAGAATTGCTCACATTTGTGTTGTGAACTTGCATATGAAAAGATGGTTAATTATTGGAAATAGTAAAGACATAAAATCTTTGTTTACCAAATGACTAATGTAATTTATGACTTTTATATCAGAACTGTAGCACAAGAGCTTGTACCTGAACAGTGGATTGAAAAAATTTGGCTAATTTTATACTTTTGTCAGTCTTCATTGTATTTTTATGTGGTATGTATGTGATTGTTTCTAAAAAGTTTACCCACTTGCTGCTTTATTAACAGTGACGTATGGTACAATCATCTGGAAATGACTGTGGAATTTTCATATTAATGGTTAGTCAAGTGTTATTCTTTCTTTTGTTTCTTATCAATAAATAAAACTGCACTGCAGACTCAGTGTTAAGCATTTTTATGGTCTGAAGTATTCCTAGACATGCTGGTGTCATAATAAAAATAAAAGATAAATGCTGAAGCTTATAATTGTGTTTTTTTAATAATTTCTGTGGAATTTTTTTTTTATTTAATTTTTTTTTTTTTTTTCATTTTGTAGTATACCTGATATACGGCCATGGGTAATCAATTTGACTTCTCTATTGTGAGTATTTTTCATAACCCAGACACAGGGGATGCACAAACCAGTGTGTTTCTTCGTTCCAATCCCAAGCCCGGATAAATGAGGAGGGATATGTCTGGAAGGGCATGCAGTGTAAAATTTTGCCAAATCAATATGCGGACAACAATACAAATTTCCATATCAGATCGGTCAAGCTCCGGGTTAACAACAGCCACTTACTGTTAGTCAACAGGTTCCTGGTGGAAATTGGGCTACTGTTGGCCAAAGAAGAAGAAGGAGAAGAAGATGGGTGAGATGTGTCTGGAGGCAGGAGGAGAGGAGGAAGAAAAAGAGAGTGGAACTGATGGTAGGAACTTTGAATGCTGGCTCCCTGGTAACGGGAGAGAGTTAGAACATATGATGGAGAGAAGGAAGGTTGATATATTGTCTTGTATCAAGAGACTAAATGGAAGGGGATTAAGGCCAGGTGGATTGGAAGTGGATTCAAATTGTTCTATCATGGTGTGGATGGGAGGAGAAATGGAGTAGGAGCTATTCTGAAGGAATAATATGTTAAGAGTGTTTTCGAGGTGAAAAGAGTGTCAGGCAGAGAAATGATTATGAAACTGGAAATTGGAGGTGTGATGATTAATGTTGTTAGTGCATATGCACTGCAAGTTGGGTGTGCAATGGGTGATAAAGATGATTTTTGGAGTGAGTTGGATGAAGTGATGAACAGTGTACACAAGGGACAGAAAGTGGTGATTGGAGCGGATTTCAATTTTCATGTTGATGAAGGGAACAGTGGAGACGAGGAGATGATGCGTAGTTGTGGTGTCAAAGAGAAGAATGAAGAAGGTCAAAAGGATGGACATGGCTATGGTGAATATGTATTTTAAGAAGAGGGAGGAACATAGGGTGACGTACAAGAGTGGAGGAAGATGCACACAGGTAGATTACATCCTATGCAGAAGAGATGATCTGAATGAGATTGAAGACAGCAAAGTGATTGCAGTTGAAAGTGTAGTTAAGCAGCATAGGATGGTGGTCTGTAGGATGATGCTGGAGGTCAAGAAGAGGAAGAGAGTGAGGGCAGAGCCAAGGAGCAAATGGTGGAAACTGAAAAGGGAAGACTGCAAGGTTGAGTTTAGGGAGGAGGTGAGACAGGCACTGGGTGGCACTGAAGATTTACCAGAGAGATGGGAAACTACAGCATATGTAGTAAGGGTGACAGCAAGATGGGTGCTTGGTGTGACATCTGGACAGAGTAAGGAGGAAATGGAAACCTGGTGGTGAAATGGGAAAGTACAGGAGAGTATACAGAGGAAGAGGATGATGAAGAAGAAGTGGGATAGTCAGAGAGATGCAGAAAGTAGACAAGAGTACAAGGAGATAAGACACAAGGCGAAGAGAGAGGTGGTGAAGGCAAAAGAAATGGCGTATGATGAGTTGTATGAGAGGTTGGACACTAAGGAGGGAGAACAGGACCTGTACCGATTGGCTAGACTGAGGAGCCGAGCTGGGAAAGATGTGCAGCAGGATAGGTTAATCTATACTAATAAAAGGCAAAGCCCTCACTCACTCACTCACTCACTCACTCACTCACTCACTCACTCACTCACTCATCACTAATTCTCCAACTTCCCGTGTAGAAAGCTGAAATTTGGCAGGCTTATGCCTTACAGCTTACTTACAAAAGTTAAGTAGCTTTCATTTCAAAATTCTACGCGTAATGGTCATAATGGTCGATAACGATCGACAACATCCGCCATGTTGTACTTTCTTGTTTATGGCCCCATCATCACAAAATTTGGTAGGCGGCTTCCCTGCGCTAACCGAAACCTATGTACATACTTATTTCAATGGTATGAAGCCACTGTCGGCCGCCATCACCAACATCACAAATTCACCAACTTCCCGTGTAGGTAGAAGGCTGAAATTTGGCAGGCTCATTCCTTACAGCTTACTTACAAAAGGTAAGCAGGTTTCATTTCGAAATTCTACTGGTAACGGTCATAACGGTCAATAACGTCCGCCATGTTAAACTTTCTTATCCATGGCCACATCTTCATGAAATTTGGTTGGCGGCTTCCCTGCACTAACCGAAACCAATGTACGTACTTATTTCGTTGCTATGACGCCACTGTCAGCCACCATATTGAACTTTCCTACATCACTTATTCTCCAACTTCCCGTGTAGGTAGAAGGCTGAAATTTGGCAGACTCATTCATTACAGCTAACTTACAAAAGTTAAGCAGGTTTCATTTTGAAATTCTACCAGTACCCGTGTTGGTAGAAGGCTGAAATTTGGTACTTATTTCGGTGGTATGATGCCACTGTCGGCCGCGATATTGAACTTTTCAACGGTCTTTGTTACTTTTGGGCCCATCTTCAAGAAATTTGGTACGCGGGTTCCCAACGCTAACTGAATCCTACTTACGTACAGGCACATATATACGTCCATAGCCTGCAGCTCGGTCACCGTGTGAGGTGGCGTTGGGTCCCCCATCTCAACGCCTCCCACGTTGTTGGCTGCCTGCCTATATAAGGCCGTCCATCGCTCCAGTCTCTACATTCCCTTCTTTGCTTCGCCACGGGATTCACATCTCCCTGCTGATAACTACAGCCTTTTTATTTAATCCACGGCATCTCTGCTGTTTTATTGTTAATTTATTACGATTAAAGTTATTGTGTAGGTATTTTAGACTTACTTTACATTGTTCAGGTAGCCATTTCCTTTATCATTCCAACTGTACCCCCATTATCATGTCTATCGAGGTGATCATGATCGATCAAAGAACTGTCACTTACCGAGTGGTTTCCATGCCATGCCATGGCACCTACCTTTTCCATTCTCTTTGTTACATATTGCACGGCCATATCAGACTCATTCTTGATATCCGGAGGAACATTGTGTCTTATGTATTGAATTACTGGGACATGTTCAAGGTGTGGACTGATGAGGGTACAGGAGATAATTATTCTACACAGGAGAACTAGAAGAGTGAAATGCTTAAGTCCTTCACCTATGCATTTGCATGTGAGTCGATGGCTGCTGGTGAATTGCTCAGTTGTCGCTTTCAAGTGTACCGAAATGGCCAAGTATTTTACACCTTTGGACAACCGCCAATGCCTCTTAAACATCTTAGATTGACAGCTGACGGTTTCAGTAGTTGACACTTTGATGTTTATGAATGTTTAAACTCTCAAAAGCTGGATGTGAAGTTATCGATGAAACCGGTTGTATACTTACAACGCTTGACAGATACCGAATGTCTCTGTCGTAATTACTGTCGTAATTGAAACAAACCATGAAACTCAAACCGATTATGACAACAGCAATCCAAGCTGTGAGATTTGAAACAAGATTACTGTTCACATGGCCAACTGTACGTTGCATCCTCAAGAGTAAGCTCAGCGCACATCTTGGTCATATTACAACCGGAGGGCCGAACTCACAATGTGGTATACAAAGAGATCCTTAACAAATAATTATTGGTATATTTTCCCTCAGTTGAAAAAGGTTTTATTTTCTTCTTAATAAAAATTTTAAGGCAGTACTTTGCCGCTGCAAAGAGCGGGTATTTTGCTAGTAAATGATAAAGATGGAAACGTACTCACAAGCGAGGAGAGTGTGTTGAGCAAATGGAAAGAGTACTTTGAGAGGCTGATTAATGAAGAGAACAAGAGAGAGAACAGGTTGGATGATGTGGAGATAGTGAATCAGGAAGTGCAACGGATTAGCAAGGAGGAAGTAAGGACAGCTATGAAGAGGATGAAGAATGGAAAGGTCGTTGGTCCAGATGACATACCTGTGGAAGCATGGAGGTGTTTAGGAGAGATGACGGTGGAGTTTTTAACCAGATTGTTTAATGAAATCTTGAGAGAGGATGCCTGAGGAGTGGAGAAGAAGTGAACTGGGGCCAATTTTTAAGAATAAGGGGATGTGCAGGACTGTAGTAACAACAGGGGGACAAAACTGATAAGTCACAGCATGAAGTTATAGGAAAGAGTATTGGAAACTCAGTCAAGAAGTGAGTTGATGATTAGTGAGCAGCAGTATGGTTTCATACCATGAAAGGGCACCACAGATGCAATGTTTGTTTGAGGATATTGATGGAGAAGTATAGAGAAGGCCAGAAGGAGCTGCATTGCGTCTTTGTGGACCTGGAGAAAGTATATGACAGGGTGCCTCAAGAGGTTGTGTGATATTGTTTGAGTAAATTGGGAGTGGCAGAGAAGTACGTAAGAGTTGAACAGGATATGTACGAGGGAAATGTGACCATGGTGAGGTCTGGTAGGAGTGACGGATGCATTCAAGGTGGAGGTGGGATTACATCAGGGCCAGATTTAGATCTATACATGGAAGAACAAACAATGGTGTAGAAATAAATATGCATAGAAATGTAAATTCTAAGCAAACACGTAAATGTAGAAGGATTAACACATTAAAAATAGCTTGCCTTAATGCTAGAAGTATCAAAAATAAGGTAAGTGAGTTGGAGTTGTATGTAGCAGAGCATAATTATGATATTATAGCAATAACGGAAACCTGGCTAAATAACAAAGATGGGGATGAGTGTAACATAGAGGGATACACATTTTTAGGAAGGATAGACAGAACAGAAAAGGAGGTGGGGTTGCTGTTTATGCCAAACAGGGTTTAAATGTAAGTCATCTTCAGTTGGATGATGAGCCCCATCTTAGTGAGGACATGTGGCTTTGCCTGGAAAATATTAGGGAAAAGGTCTTATTTTAGGAGTGTGTTATAGACCACCCAATTCAGACAGTAATTTGAACACACATCTTTATAGTAATATCAAAAGGCAAGTTTACAGGGGATATTATAGTCGTGGGGGACTTTAATTATCCAAATATTAACTGGGATTATCTTGCAGATGGAGGAGCACAAGAGCAGGAGTTTTAGAAGTAATCAGCGACTGTTTTTTAACACAGCATGTTAAAGCACCAACACGGGGTGAAGCCTGTCTGGATTTAGTATTCTGTAATAATCAGGATAGAATTGAGGGTGTAGAGGTGATTGAACCACTAGGGTCAAGTGACCATAATGTAATACAATTCTCAGTATTTTGTAAGAGTACAGATGCAAAGACTAAAATTGTTAAGTTGAACTTTGGTAGTAAGATAGACTGGGATAAGCTTTTAAATGTGGAGACAGTCGAGGAGCAGTGGAACAGGTTTAAAAATGTTTTACATGTAATGCAGGACAGATACAGACCTACATTTGGAATTAATAGGAAACTAAGAAAAACTCCACGATGGATTAATAAAGATTTAAAAAGAAGTTGCAAAGGAAAAACTGCTGTATAAGGCATATAAGACTAATGACTGCAAAGTGAATTGTAGAGTGTATGAAAACATTAGGACAACCATCAAGATATCAGGAAGGCTAAAAGACAGTTGGAGAGGAATATAGCAGATTAGGAAAGAAGACCCCAAGAGATTCTTTCAGTATTTTAGTAGTAAAAGACCAGTTAAGGAGGAGGTCAAGTTCATCAGGAATAGTAAAGGGGAATTAAAAGATACAGACAATGAAATAGCAGATGCCCTAAACTTACATTTTTCTGAGGTGTTTACAAGTGAGCAAGTGGATAACCTGCCAGAGGTAAACGCAACTACTAAGGAGGTACTGAGGGATTTGGAAATTGTAGAGGAGAAGTGCTGCTCAGATTAAATAAGATGAAATCAAACAAATCACCAGGCCCAGATAATATTTATCCTCGTGTTCTTAAGGAGGCTAGTGAGTACAGATATAAACCCTTGACACATATTTTTAGGAAGTCTCTGAGCACTGGAGAGATTCCGAAGGACTGGAAAATGGCAAATATCATCCCATTATATAAAAAGGGTGACAGGGCAGATCCAAGCAACTATAGGCCAGTAAGCTTAACATGCATCACAGGAAAATTAATGGAAGGAATTATTAAGGATAAGATTGAGCAACACATGGCAAGGACAGGAGTTATTCTGAACAGTCAGCATGGGTTCAGAAGAGGGAGGTCGTGTTTTACTAACATGTTGGAATTCTATGAGGGGGCAACAAAAGGATACGATCAAAGTGGAGCTTATGATATTATTTATCTGGACTTTCAGAAAGCATTTGATAAGGTGCCACATGAGAGGTTGGGCATCAAGTTAAAAGAAGTGGGAGTTCAGGGTGATGTTTTTAGATGGGTGCAGAATTGGCTCAGACACAGGAAGCAGAGGGTGATGGTGCGAGGAACCTCATCAGAACTGGCCGATGTTAAGAGTGGTGTTCCACAGGGGTCAGTGCTAGGGCTGCTGCTATTTTTAATATATATAAATGATTTAGATAGGAATATAAGTAACAAGCTGGTTAAGTTTGCAGATGATACCAAGATAGGTGGATTAGCAGATAATTTGGAATCCGTTATATCATTACAGAAGGACTTGGATAGCATACAGGCTTGGGCAGATTTGTGGCAGATGAAATTTAATGTCAGTAAATGTAAAGTATTACACATAGGAAGTAAAAATATTAGGTTTGAATACACAATGGGCGGTGAAAATCAGAGTACACCTTATGAGAAGGATTTAGGAGTCATAGTGGACTCTAAGCTATCAACTTCCAACAGTGTTCAGAAGCCATTAAGAAGGCTAACAGAATGTTAGGTTATATAGCACGATGTGTGGAGTACAAGTCCAAGGAGGTTATGCTCAACCTTTATAATGCACTGGTGAGGCCTCATCTTGAGTACTGTGTGCAGTTTTGGTCTCCAGGCTACAAAAGGACATAGCAGTGCTAGAAAAGGTCCAGAGAAGAGCGACTAGGCTGATTCCAGGTCTACAGGGGTTGAATTATGAGGAAAGATTAAAAGAGCTGAGCCTTTACAGTTTAAGCAAAAGAAGATTAAGAGGTGACATGATTGAAGTGTTTAAAATTATGAAGGGAATTAGTACAGTGGATCGAGACTTGTATTTTAAAATGAGTTCATCAAGAACACGGGACACAGTTGGAAACTTGTTAAGGGTAAATTTTGCACAAACATTAGGAAGTTTTTCTTTACACAAAGAACGATAGACACTTGGAATAAGCTACCAAGTATTGTGGTAGACAGTAAGACGTTAGGGACTTTCAAAACTCGACTTGATGTTTTCTTGGAAGAAATAAGTGGATAGGACTGGCGAGCTTTGTTGGGCTGAATAGCCTGTTCTCGTCTAGAGTGTTTTAATGTTCTAATGTTGTATCCAAGGTGCCCAGTTTTCATAAGAGAGCTCTGTTGATCATGAATTCTGGGCCCCAGCCTACAAAAGAAGACATTGTACATCCAGATTATACAATTTCTGGAAGGAAATGTGGAACAAAACACCTGAAACATTAAGGGTGACATTTGTGCTCATGTCCTGTGAAGCCTTTTGCAGTCGTCTCTAACTGCACCAAATCCCAGAACTCCCTGATATTGTGCTCTCCTTCGAATTCTGCAGATGATTCCTTCAAATCATAAACTGCAATTCAATACAAAAAGAATAATAATGTTTACAAAATTAAGGATATTAAATCTTTTTGACTAAGGCCTTTCACTGAAATCTCAGAGAATCTCACTTTCATACGGCATGTCATCTAAATAGTGTCACACATACACGGCATGGTGAAATTACTACTTGAATATCTGACCAACATGCAGATTGCTCAATAGAGGAACTATAAAAGAGACAGATTAGAGGGATATTACAATTCAGACAGATAAACACTAACGTAATTTACTGAAGACCACTTTATATGTCGGTCCATGACAACAACAGAGGGGCAGCAGCCACAGCTGACACAGGAAAAGCCAAACTCAAGGAGTGTCAGGGCCTCAGAGTGACAGTAAACATTCAACACACTGTCATGTGGTGGGAATGAAACGTGTAATTATTTGTCCAATGTACTGATCACTCTATTTTTTGACATATGGCTTTGAAAACAGCACATTATTATGATCTCAAAGACGCAACATTTAAAAGCTACAAATCCCTATAAGGTTTGGATTCAAACTGAATTTCTGGTAACCTAAATTCTGATAACTTCTTGCTTTTTCATCAGCCATTTATGTGATATGTGGCAGTTTACATTTGAGGTTAAAAAATATCTGCGATATCCCAATTTTATTTTATATTTGGAGAGCTGAATGAGAGGAAAACAAACTTTTGGTCTGAAAAGGAAGAAAACTAAAACTGTGGAAAGATTGTTAACCACATTCTTTCACACAAAGCTGGCAGACCCTGACCCACACAACAGAGTCATATTGTCCGCATGGCCACTCATAGTAACACAAACTTGAAAAGGGCAGTCTACTGATATAATCCCTCATATTTACAAAGACATCATGACTTACATTTGCTCACTAGGATCTTTAATGATCGTTAAAGCATTAGACCTGTGTGTTTAAATAGAATGGAGCTGAAACTTTTTACTTTGTGAGACTGCCATGCATACGGACAGAAGCCCAACTCACCTGCCCACCATGTCAGAGGTGAACACAAAGCTATCAGCTCAAAGTGATTCAGTCACTGAAACTGTGCAGCCCATTGCACCTTTCCTGGTATCGATTCTGGTTGTTACGATTTTGACACACTTTGACATATGTTGAGAAATTTGTAAACAGCAAAAATGGAGAGCATTGGATTGTAGAGACGTCTTTAAGTGACCTGTCGGTAAACTCAATGCACTTCATTCTATCTCACCTTTCACTTTCAGCAGCCTCACTTATCTTGTTAATAATAATGGCGGTCCTAGTTTTGGATGGTCTGTGCCGTATTTCCATTATGTTTTCAAAAAATAAGAGTTCAGTGGGTTACTCCTTCAGAGACTTTGATGTTGTTAACTCAATGGGAAGGTTCTCATTAAAGATAATTAATCTCCTGTTTCAGTTGTGCTTTACGGTAGGACAGCTACCATGTAAAGCAGAGGGAAGAGGGGATGAGTAGCTGCTAGTTGCTTTCAGAGGGGCTCTGAACAACTCTTTGGCTGTTTGAAAAAGGTGACACTTACTTATGAGGACAAGACATGTTTTGAACATGTGCAGTGCCATGTGTTGGAAAGTGTTTTACATTTTCCAATAACACTTCCATGCTGACTGCTATATTTAAGTTCTCACTCAAAGACTGAGATATACATCAGCACGTCTAAAGAATCAGAGAGCTCAACAGATAAAGGAATATTTTTTGTTTCTTGCACTGACCTCTGTCTTCTAAGTCATTATCTCTTTTTATCTCACCTAACCATTTGATGACTGCCATCTCTGTCAGTGTGGCTTCCTGGAGACATTCCTGTTGGGCACTGGAGTCACAGTACTAAACTGATCAGATGAGTTTACAGTGGACAGAAAACAACTCACCCCTTACAGCTAGCAGATGACACTGGTGACACTCCTGCAGCTCTCACACTGTCCTCGGTCTGGGACGCTCCTCATGTTTCCTGCTCAATGCCCCTTCTTACTGCCCAAATGCCATCTTTTTGGTCAATGCAAACACTGGGCAAGTGGCATGTCTCACATATGTCTGATTTTGCATGTGTGCTATGATTCTTCTGAGTGTGAATTTTATTATTTTTTAAAACATAAGGAAGAGTTACAATGAAGGCACAGAACAATTGTTAACCCGCTTTCTTCTGAGGTTCAGCCACAGTCAATGGGTTTGGATCATCACGGCTTGTATGCTGAGAATTTCAGTGTTTAACAAAGTCACATCGTCAGATAATGGTCTATGCGCACAAGTAGCAATGATAGTGAGATTCTGTTCTACAATCCAAACTGTACAAACAGTGGAAGGCTGAAAACAGAAAATTACAGTCACTACCTCTCCATACAGAAGGTGACATATTTTCTAAATTAAGGTAAAAATCTCCTACATACTTGAGGATGATGTTGCTTTTTTAATTTGCCCATCAATAATGCAGTTGTGCCTGAACGGAATGTTTTCACTGTCATTTACAATGAGCAAGCCTTCTCCATTCTATTTCAGTTAAATGTATGTGTGTGTACTCCTCCTAAACCAACAGCCTAAACGATAAGGTCATGACAAGTGACAACAGCAGGTGCCCAGTCAGGTCACTGTGCCACATCAGACAAACACCACACTGATGACTTTGGAGGACACACTTTACTCCAGTCTACAGGGTTATGGTGGTCTTATGAAGCGAATCCCAGCCAACACAGGGCGCAAGGCAGGAAACAAACCCTGGACAGGGCGCCAGCCCGCCACAGGACACACCAAATTATTTTCCTAATTCTACCCCTTGTTTTACTTAATTTAAGGGTGAAAGTTATGGAAAAATGTTAAAAAAAAAACAAACACCAACAAATGCTAATAGGGTGATACTTTAAAAGTGACATTTACTCATTAATCTATTAAACCTAATACGGAAAATACTGTGACTTTTATCTTTAGACCACGGGATTAGGGAGGTTGTTTTGTAACTGAAAATGAAAGTCAGTAAGTCAATCATTTTCCAAGATTTTCTGAAGAGCCAAGCAGAAACTGGTCAGGGCGCCAGTCCACCGCATGGCACATCCCAACACCAAAAACACACTTATTACAAATTAGGACAGCCAATACACGTAACCAGCATGTCTTTGGAATGTGGGAGGAATACAGAGCACCCTGAGGAAACCCACTCAGACACAGGGAGAACATGCAAACTCCACGCAGGGAGGACCCGGGAAGCGAACCCATGTCTCCTAACTGCGAGGCAGCAGCGCTACCACTAAACCACCCGAATATGAAAGTCGATGTAACTAAAAAAAAGCTGCACATATTTCACAAAGCAAAAATAAATAAATAAATAACATAAATAAATAGCATAAATAAATAACATATATTTCACAGACATACGCCGCATTTCATTCCCCTCTCTATTTGTACGACTGGAGTTAAACTTTTCAGGTGACAAATATTATTTCAAGACGTTATAAAGTTCAAAAGTTCCCATGTTTTCCAGCAAGAGATGAGTCCGCTTATACGTGGACATAAACGGCAATATAGCAACGCCTAGCAAGTACTATTGTGGCGAATGACGTATGTCCTAAAACATTACACGTGAACAGTACAAATTGTACAGTGTCGTAAAAGTAATTTTTTGTAAGTAAGGAGCGCATGCGCAAGGCAAATCGGATGGGGACTCGAATCGTAACATAAGAAGCGGGGATCATGCACATCGTAGCAGTAACGCGCGGATCGGGGAAGTGACATCGTATTTTGATCGGCGGAGCGGAGCTGCGGAGGTTTGACACTAGTAGACTGTCTTGGGCTGGCGTGTGAGTGGCTGATATGGTCGTCCACACGAGTTCGTGAATAGGTAAGTACTTTAAAATATATGAAAATCATGCAAAAATTATGTCTATTGTATACAGTAATATAGATAAAAGTGATCGAACTGCACGAGAATCTGTTTTGTGCCCTGCAGGTTTTGCACGCGTCTGGTTGGTCATGGGTCTGTAGTAGGTGTTTGCACAAACTTAGGGGGTCGATCAGTGAGGGACAAGGGGTTTGCGGATTTTAGAAGTTTAAAGATCAGTCTTTAATATTATCACATATAGTCTCTGTCCGAGTGTCTACTAAGTATCTGTTTAATCTGTTTTAATGACGGCTCCCACGCATGCTGATAGTATCGATTGATGTCATTTTAGGATCTTGTGCTTCCTCGGATTATGTGCTCGTAAATTGTGATTGATTAGTTTCCAGTCTACCATATGCTCGGTCGGAGTTCAGTTCCTGGGTTGTAATCCTAAATTGATGATGTACTAAAAAATGTTTTCAAAGAAATATTCGTGCCGCTGAACTGGTCAATCCAGTCGTATTTAACTTCTTTAATGTTATCCCCGAGAAATTGGTCATGCTGTAAAAGTGATAGCATTTTAGATTATAGTTCTAGCGACAGTGTAGCGTACGAAGGTGACAATTCTGTATAATCTATAAACTGACTCCATGAATGTGCGTGCAAGTAACAAGAGTACGGGGAAAATTTTAAAGGTGCAGTTCACTGATCTCCAAGGCAGGTTTATCATGTATTGAAGACCCCTCAAAGAATGTCAGTTTTTTCATAAGTGGAAGGCGGGTTAGCTGCAATCGTGGCAGCAGTGAGACAAAACATCTTGAAAAGCAAATCGTTCTCCCCGATTTACATATCTCCTTACCCAAAAACAGACATAATACGTCTGTCTTGGAAAACAAAGAGCTGCTGCTGTCAATACAGGCTTTTAGGTCCCCGCACGATAAGGTTCAGCGCGTATTGTGCCACAGCTTTATATTTGAAGGCATAGGCCTACATATCTGGATAGAGCAATGTCCGCACAAGGCAAGAATAGACACTTGACTCCTTCTTTGAAGTCCTCAACTTTAAGAATGAGTCATCATAAAGATGGTAGCACAGAGTGAGTCATTTCTTTTGCTAAGTCAACGAGGATGATGTAACTTTTTTCCTGCCCAATGACGTGGACGAATTCAGACCGCAATTCAATGCCTGTATCACACATTTACTACTAATTGTACTGCACTAATCTTCTCATCACAAAAATCTCCAGTCATCCTCCTCCCCTTTCCACTCAGTCTGATCAAACCCGTTCAGCATTAAAATGTCTCCTAAACTGAACAGTGTATGCCGGCTCTCCGCAGTATCCAAGTATCACAGATCCTGAGCTCGCTGTAACTCGATCACTTACTTGAATCCTCGCTCCTGATCTTTCGTCTCCAGACGACCTTGTAACTTTGTACTCTTCCTCCGGTTATTCGCCTTGTTGTCCTTTTCATTTTCGGACGAGCGGCTCTTTCGGCAGGGCGTAACTGTGGGGCTCTGTAGGCGGCGGTGATCGCAGTGCTGCAGGTGAATACGGGAATGTTTAAAAACATCCCACTTTACATTTTTCGAGTGTTTTATATTCTCTGATGTTATAGACGTAGGCAGTCATCAGATCTGTTCCGCTCACCGTGTGACATTTCTCAAGTTCGCAGCTTGTTTGACAGGCAGTTGAGGCGGGCCGGTGCGTGGGTCTGCATTGACAGCAGCATCTCATCAGTTTAGTTTGACAATTAATTAAAAAATCTTTGGTAACAAGCCAGAGACCATATCTTAAAATTACTAATTCATATCTTGAATGCATTACAATACATCCATTAACAATTCTAGTAGTAATTCTAAATACATTTTAAAAAGACAGCCTCTGTAAAGGCTGCCGCATGGCCCGAAGTGAAGTTCTCTAATGGCCCCTGCGAGATCATGCAGGTGATGAGACCCTGTAAGCATTCTGTATTTCAGCGAAATAGAGAATTACAGACGTGTTGGATGTTTTAGTGGCCTCTGTCCGGACATAAACCATAAAGTAGAGGAGAACCTGAGACGGAGGTTACACCACAGTAAAGTTTTCTCATTTTTTGACTCCCTGCACTCTCCGTGTGTCTCTTTCAAATCAGATAGTTGAAGGCTCAGACTGTCTTTGTCTTTCAGATGTGACATGGAACACTGTGCTCTGGCGACTGTCGTGAAATTCTCAGTTTAGATATCTCACACTGTGTCCCTCTCTGTTTATCTCTCACGATCTCAGGTGCTCTTTCTGTTGTTCCTGCTGCTCTCAATTCTCCTGTTTTATGTTCTTGTGCTGCCTATTCATCTTTAGGTGACTCCTACACTTTGACCTTTCATACTACTGCAGTTTATCATTTAGTACAACTAGGTGGGGCACAGACAATGGTTCAAGACCAGGTTCCCCTTCATCCTACAGTGGTGTGAAAAACTATTTGCCCCCTTCCTGATTTCTTATTCTTTTGCATGTTTGTCACACAAAATGTTTCTGATCATCAAACACATTTAACCATTAGTCAAATATAACACAAGTAAACACAAAATGCAGTTTTTAAATGATGGTTTTATTATTTAGGGGGAAAAAAAATCCAAACCTACATGACCCTGTGTGAAAAAGTAATTGCCACCTTGTTCAAAAATAACCTAACTGTGGTGTATCACACCTGAGTTCAATTTCCGTAGCCACCCCCAGTCCTGATTACTGCCACACCTGTTTCAATCAAGAAATCACTTCAATAGGAGCTGCCTGACACAGAGAAGTAGACCAAAAGCACTTCAAAAGCTAGACATCATGCCAAGATCCAAAGAAATTCAGGAACAAATGAGAACAGAAGTAATTGAGATCTATCAGTCTGGTAAAGGTTATCAAGCCATTTCTAGAGCTTTGGGACTCCAGCGAACCACAGTGAGAGCCATTATCCACAAATGGCAAAAACATGGAACAGTGGTGAACCTTCCCAGGAGTGGCGGCCGACCAAAATTACCCCAAGGCGCAGAGAGCGACTCATCCGAGAGGTCACAAAAGACCCCAGGACAACGTCTAAAGAACTGCAGGCCTCACTTGCCACAATTAAGGTCAGTGTTCACGACTCCACCATAAGAAAGAGACTTGGCAAAAACGGCCTGCATGGCAGATTTCCAAGACGCAAACCACTGTTAAGCAAAAGAACATTAGGGCTCGTCTCAATTTTGCTAAGAAACATCTCAATGAATGCCAAGACTTTTGGGAAAATACCTTGTGGACTGATGAGACAAAAGTTGAACTTTTTGGAAGGCAAATGTCCCATTACATCTGGCGTAAAAGGAACACAGCATTTCAGAAAAAGAACATCATACCAACAGTAAAATATGGTGGTGGTAGTGTGATGGTCTGCGGTTGTTTTGCTGCTTCAGGACCTGGAAGGCTTGCTGTGATAGATGGAACCATGAATTCTACTGTCTACCAAAAAATCCTGAAGGAGAATGTCCGGCCATCTGTTCGTCAACTCAAGCTGAAGCGATCTTGGGTGCTGCAACAGGACAATGACCCAAAACACACCAGCAAATCCAACTCTGAATGGCTGAAGAAAAACAAAATGAAGACTTTGGAGTGGCCTAGTCAAAGTCCAGACCTGAATCCAATTGAGATGCTATGGCATGACCTTAAAAAGGCGGTTCATGCTAGAAAACCCTCAAATAAAGCTGAATTACAACAATTCTGCAAAGATGAGTGGGCCAAAATTCCTCCAGAGCGCTGTAAAGACTCATTGCAAGTTATCGCAGACGCTTGATTGCAGTTATTGCTGCTAAGGGTGGCCCAACCAGTTATTAGGTTCAGGGGGCAATTACTTTTTCACACAGGGCCATGTAGGTTTGGATTTTTTCTACCTAAATAATAAAAACCATCATTTAAAAACTGCATTTTGTGTTTACTTGTGTTATATTTGACTAATGGTTAAATGTGTTTGATGATCAGAAACATTTTGTGTGATAAAAATGCAAAAGAATAAGAAATCAGGAAGGGGGCAAATAGTTTTTCACACCACTGTATGTCTTCTCCTGGCTGTATATGTGTATTTGCAGTATTTTTTGATATGCTTTGATAATCCCCGAGGGGAAATTGTCTTTTCACATGTATTTTATGTTCTGCACATGATACATTTAGAAAATAAAATGCTTCACATTCATTGTAAAGCACACAGGTGATGTATGATATATGGGACTGAAGCCGAGTGACGCTGTCTTTGTTACATCAAATTACCTGTATAGTGAAATAAATAGAAAAGACTTTATTAACACTGGAGTAGGGGGATTAATTTGCAGCATAGAACATATTAGTTTATAGCACTAAAGGCCTTTAATGACCTCTTGGGCAAAGCCATCAGCAGTGTGTCTGTCTGCAGAAAGAGTGTCAACCTTGCTGAGAGGTTTACTTACCTTGGCAGTGACATTCATGCCTCTGCTGACTCTTCCTGTGAATTCAGTAGACAGATTGGGAGAGCATGGGGAGTCATGAGGTCACTGGAAGGGGGTGTGTGGTGCTCCCAACATCTACTGAGATGAAGACTGGACTCCATTGGTACTGTGTCCCTCAGGAAAATCCTTGGGTACCATTGGTTTGACTTTCTGTCTCAAATGAGGCACATTACTTACATTGTGAGGGAGCATCAGTTACAGCACTACAGCCATGTGACGTGATTCCCCGAGGGTGATCAGCCTCATTAGATCCTCATTGTTGGGGACCTGAGTGGCTGGACCAGACCAAGGGGTTACCCACATAACACCTGGCTGTGGCAGATAGAGGGTCATTTCCAGATGGTGTAACTGGACCGCATGTCTTCCTGGGGCATAGTAAAACGGGATCCCAAGTTGTTTTGTCGTGTGGTGGGTGCAGCAACGCACTATACCAGTGCATGCTCCTCAACTTGACTAGACTTGAATAAAGACCAAAGCAAGAGCTAAAACTGTACCCAAAATGTACCATGTGATCATGTAATGTGAATTGCTACCAAAGAAATATTGACCATATGACAATGTGTTTGTGATTAATGGAAAGGAAGAAGACAGACATACAGGGAGAAGGAATAATCAAGTTTGATGGCTGTAAAAAGTAGCCAGGCATACAACAACATGAACTTTGATTTGTTTCACACATCTTCAAACAAAACCTACTCAGGATGGCCCTGGATTTTGTTGTCATCCTTGACTCTGTCGTGGTCTCCAGTGAATTCAGGGTTAGTGTTGTAGTGCAGCTCACCTCGCTGATGTGTTAATTCAAGTGTTTGTTTGTACTCCATCACCAGTCCACCGCATAGAGCAACACAACGGGCAGTATAGGTTACATCTCAGCATCTCCAGCACCCTGTCACACACATTAGAGGACAGGAATATTCTTATAAAGTGACATTTAGTCGCACAGGACTGTGCTGTCCATCCCTTCAGGTCTACTCTTCAGGTTGACCCCTGAGTATTAATATGCCTCCTTTGTGATGGTGACTGACCTCTGATAACATAAGATTCCTTTACTGTCATTGCATATCACATACAATGAGATTTTTGTACACTACATGAAGAGATGCTCAAACTGTACTTTTTAAAACCGCACATCCAATATCTCACACAAGCAAATTCTCTGTGAATGGTACTCATGGCCATTTATCAATGGACAATTTGCATATCATTGATCACACGGCCCTTTGTTAGTCAATGGTGCAAGTTCGACCATTAGGTCAAGCTACTGTTGGAGAAACCTGCAGTCAACTGAGACTGAGGAAGTCACTTGAACGAGTGATGAAATGTATCGGAAAAAAAAATTCTGTATGTCCAGATGAACAGAATCACATGCATCGAGACATTGTTTGTTCATTCTTACGTATCTATCATCGAAGGATTTACCAGCCACTCAATGGAGTGAGGGTTTAAATGACAGTATTGTAACTGGTGCTGCATGAAGGCGCTATATAAACCACCCACAGACTAAAGAGCTGGTTATTCACATTGAAGGATGTTAGTTTATTTGTGTTTATTAATTTTTATTTTTTAAAAATCTTGAATTGGAGTTTATGATAAATGTGTTTGTTTTTGTTTTAATCATCTCTAAGGCTCTTAAAAACAGATGCTTACTTGGCAATCATTTGCTTGGACAGGCAAAACAAGCAAACCTGAAAACCAGGAGAAATAAAAATAAAAACACACTGACAAGTGACATTTAACTCCAGTTTAAAGTGCTGGTAAAAAGCTGACTGAAAGTGGAGTTTGCTTATTATAAACTCATTATTGATATCTGAGCGTTTAATAGTGTTTGGGCAGTGGGGGGAGTGTGGTGTTCTGTTGATGAGGGGTGGATTGGAAATGAAGGTGGGATTTCAGTAGCCGAGGGGATTTGTGATTCCAGTGTTTAACTGATGTCATTGTTAGCTTTGTGTAATACAATACCTCCTTCATATTTTAGTTTCTTGTGTATTTTGAATATATACCTAAATGATTAATGAAAAACAGTGATGCATGTCACAATTAGAAAATTGTTTGTTTCTGAATATTTTAATTGTTATAGTATTGTTGTGTAAAGCAGGAAAAGTTTTGTTAATCCGTGAGATAAGATGTGTGTACAAAACTCACTTGAAGAAAGAGAGAACGTATATGAATAATATCTGAACTGTACACCCGATTGAAACATTGATACTCTGTATTCTGTATGTTAGTTAGTTGAATAAAGTTTGTTTAAAATAAATCTCTTCTCAAATCATATCAACTGTTATTAGTTTTTCTAAACCAAACTCAATCTGCGGCCCCTTGTAGTTGCAGATCACGTAGCCAAACTCGTCTCACAGCTGAATGATTCAAGATGGCTCTAAAGACATGACAGGGGGACTTCTGTCCTTACTGGTGTTTTAATGGCCAACGAGTTTAAAGGAAGGAGATTATGGTTCATTAATTAGCTGAAGGTTTTGTGACTTTTAGAAATATCTGATCATTCTCTGTTATTTAGCTCATCGTACTGAATGTGTTTTACGCTGCATGTCATGAGAGACTAGTTAGGAAAATAGAAGATTTGAGACTCCAGAGCTCAGTGCATGGCGGAGTACAGAATTGGTTACAGATTTCATCCTGGGCAAGATTTAGATTTGGGCTGATGGATGTCAAATAAAGTAAAATGTGAAGGCAGGAATAATGAAGCAAAAATGTGAAATATAATTGATTATAAAGTAAGGGTCCTGTAGCTTTACAGTTTATGTTATTAGAAAGTCTTGGATGTCGAGCTGAACTTAGCTCAGTCCACAACCAGTCAGTCCACTAAGCAATCAATAAAGTCAGATAGGATTTTATGTTATTTAGCACTCACACTGCATGAGGTCAGCGTAAACTGAATGTCACTCTGTCAAAAGCCACTCCTAGGACCCTGTGTTCAGTTTTAGTCTGCATATTGTAAAGAGCCGCACATAAAAACAACACAGAAAGTGAAGTCAGGCAGTGCCAGTGAGCAGTGAGCCATGAGACAAGATCAGAGGAGTTAGCTGAGGTGTGTTCAGTTCTTTGTAGGTGTATTTTAAATGTATTCTACTTTATTCTTTCTTCTTACAGAGGAACAAAAGGGAGACTTCATAATAAACGTGTGATATGGAGGACACAGGCTCAGTTACCCAGGAGCCTCCTAAGTTGGTCTGTAAAAAGGAAGAGGTGAGCGATGAGGAGGAAGAGAAGAGTCACACACAACACTTGGGCCTCCATTTCATGACTAACTTGGAGAGAAGAGGTGTGGACATCAAGAAAGAGGACTGTGAATGGGAATATGTGCCCTTTTCTCAGGACTGTCCTACCATTAAGGAGGAGGACTGCAAATATGAGCCAACATTTGACAGCACTGACATGCAGGGAACTGAAATGGTAAGCAGTGTGAAAAAAGAAGAAGTAAAATGCGAGTTTGTGTCTCAGCACGCGTGTTCAGATGTCACAGGATCAGACCTCACTCTGAAGAGTCAGCACACCCTACAGCGTCACTCTGTCCTCGTGAAGTCCGAGTGTTTGGAGTCTGACATGACCAGGATTAAGAAAGAATTAAGTTCCTGTCCATCTGGAGAAGGTAAGAGTCAAATACAAACACCATGTTAGGCCTGCAGCTTGGGGAGTTACAGAAATGGTGCTGTCCTGCTTGTTCACTGAGTTTGGATTTAATTAATTCTGTGCTGAAATGTTACAGATTCCTAATCACTTCATAACATAATGACTTATTTTAAACTAAACAAGTCATGTAGTCCAGTCAGAAAGAGAGGTAAAGGAAATAGAAACTGGTGAGGCACATCAGAAGAATTGATGTTGAACATTATGAGCAAACTGATTACATGAGCTGAGAGGTTTTATACATTCAGAAAAATTCTGTGGAGCAAATAAATAGAAAAACAATGTCATACGGCACTGGCGAAAAACTCGAGTTCAGAGAGGACATCAATAGGCCAGTGTGGTACAGAAAAGTCACCACCAGTCAGATTAAGCAGCGTCAATGGGTACTGTGAAACAGCGGGTTATAAGGAAGAGAGTGGCGTAAAATACTTATTTAAAGTTAAAAGACAGGGAAGTAGGCATCACATGAAAAGAGTGTAAGACTGCACCAGAAATATTACATATAAAATAATAATAATAATAATAATAATAATAATAATAATAATAATAATGTCATTAAGTGTTGAGGTCCTTATCTGCTGTATTCTCCCAGCCTCCCTTTGTGCTTGATCCCATTTTCTGTCCCCCATGTTCTGTCTTATCCTGTACTTTGGTTCCCTCTTGTCACTCGTGTTTGTTGTTTAGTGATGGTGGTGTTGCTGCCATCAGGGGTTGTCTCTGTTGATATGTTTTGTGGTCAACCATTGCTTTTGAGTTACTGTAGCAGGTTTGGGGTGTAACAAGGCCATGTCAAAAAAACTGTTTACAGACAAAGACAAAGCTGTCACTTCTCCTATTTAAGCCCTTGCTTGTTCAGTACTCACATCTTGGTGTCTTGAACCCCTTTGCAGACCACTCTGCTTCTGCTGTAACTGGCTAGAGACATGGACACACTTTTGGCAAAACTCATTTAATTACAATTAATGAACAAACATCCACACATCCATCACTGAACTCTTTTTTTTTTTTTTTGCAAAGGTCCAAAAGCATCAGGCACAAAGCAGTGATCAGATCTTGACAGACGTCTAGACAGACGTTAGTTCGTCCACAGGCCCTCTCATGCACACATCTAGACTCTCTTATCGGGTCCGTTTAGAGCCACCAACTCACCTAATTTGCATGCCTTTGTGACAAAGAAGCAAATCAGAGACGCAGAAGACAACCCCATGCAGACACTGGGAGAAGTCAGACAGTAAAACAAAGCAAATAATTTGGGGTGATGGGTATTAGGAGCAGCTCCAAATTAAAACATCTCTTTTCTTTAAAATATGAGTGGCTGAGTTTTTACAAGTTTTTTTCTTTTTTTATATATTTAGGATATCAACCATACCATGTTCTTAAATTGAACAAAAATATTCTTTCATCAGTATAATTAAAAAATGGAAGTTGACTTGTCATTAAGTGTTGGGTTTATTTTCAACAGCAGTAAGCTGTTGTATACCAAATTATCATCTCTTTACAGTTCTCATTCTGAGCTTTGTATATTTACATGGAAATTTGGATCTGTCTGTTTCCGCAGGTTTACAGGAAAGCGACACCCTCTTTCCACCATTATTTCCTCTTCACTGCAGACTGTCTCAAAAGGAAAACATGAAGAAATCAATCTCTGAAGCAGAGAGTTTGTTACCAGCCCATAGCAAACAATTCTTCAACAGTGGTGATTTTCAAATGCACAGAAGAATTTGTAATAAAGAGAAAGCAAATTGCTGTTCTACATGTGGCAAGCAATTTTCTTACAAGAGCACTCTTATGAACCACAAAAAAATTCACACTGGAGAGAAGCCATATTGCTGTTCTGATTGTGGTAAACGATTTAGGACATGTGGTGCTCTTCAAAACCACAGACGGATTCACACTGGAGAGAAGCCATATTTTTGTTCTGACTGTGGTAAACGATTTAGGACCAGTGGTGATCTTCAAATCCACAGACGGGTTCACACTGGAGAGAAGCCATATTCCTGTACTGAATGTGGCAAACAGTTCTCCAAAAGTTGCCATCTTCTTTCCCATAAAAGAATTCACACTGGAGAGAAGCCATTTTGCTGTTCTGACTGTGGTAAACAATTTAGGACCAGTGGTGCTCTTCAAACCCACAGACGTATTCACTCTGGTGGGAAGCCATATTGCTGTTCTCAATGTGGTAAACAATATTGCACCAATAGAAGTCTTCAGAGACACATTAGAATCCACAGTGGGGAAAATTAAATACATTTCTAAAGAGTATTTATATGTAAGTTAAGCAAGACCGGGTGAACTATAAATCAACTGGCAATCCAAGGGCTTTGGAATGTCTGATTGGGTATAACAACATTTCCATAAAATCAGCACAAAAATCAAAATTTACTGTGTGCACATTGTAATAAGTCAAGATAATTTCAAAGTGATGGAACATCTTGCTACAAACTTCATATTATTGAATTAAAAAAAAAAAAATTATTAGATGCAAATTAAGTCTTACTGAGACCAGAGTCCTCTCCGGTGACTGACAAAGATGGTGTCTCCTTCAGTTTGACGTGTGCTGGCAGAATGAGGGGGGTTCCAGATGGTCAGACCCCAAAAGTGACATTGGAGGAGAGCAGCTGTCAATCTTCCTTTCATCAGGATGAAGAAAAGAGAGGCCGTAATCAGACAGCACCAACCCCTGCATCGGAGGAGAATGACCAACACCAAATCCCTTAAACGGTCTCCCAAGTACACACGCATGACAACATGAAGTAATATACAAAACTAAGATTGATATCCCAGGGTCAAATGATGACATAAGTTTATTAGGAGAAGAAAGGAGAAAGTGGAAATTGGAAAATTGCAAGATATACCAGCTAAAACAGAAAACAAATAAATGAGTTTTTGGTTCAGTTTTTGAATAAAAAGTTCCTTCCTCTTGATGTCCTGTCTATGACCATCACTCCTGTGAGGTAACACAAGACTGTACAAGGAGGAGGATGTCATGACTTCTGGGTAAAGTTCACTGCTGTCACAGTCACAGACAGACAAGACCATATTGAGAAATGACCCCCTGTCAGGGGCAGCATTGCTGTTTTAAATAAAACCAGTGACTTGACAGTTTAAACTGGACTGATAACTTCCATAATAATGGAGCAGAAGTGGGAAACTGAGAACAAAAATAGAGAAAAACTAGTGGTGTCTGTCATGTAAGAAAGGTCTCCAAAGGTAATGCTCTTAGAGTTCTTCTTGAGTACCCCGAGTTTGAAATCCAAGAACAGATTGCACTTGATGTTTTAAAAAAAATGTTTCATAAAGTTTAAATTCCCCCATTTCATGTTTTACTATTCAGCCCCTACCTTTGCCCTATAAAGACGCTGAAGATATTCTTAGTAAAGTAAAGTCTCTTGAGCGTCACCCTCACAGGGAGTACAGTTGAGCGATAGATTTGTCATCTGGAGCTCCTGTATGTAAAGGGAAAATGTGTTTGTATTGTCAAGGCCAACGACTAAGACTTTGGAAGAAAATCTCTGAGATGATCTCCAACATGGCTTCAATAGACCTCCAGCAGGGCAGTGTGATGTTTTCTCCTTGTTTAAAATATTGTTATTTACATTCTGTGTGTTGATGTTCAGGAATTCAATAAAAAAGTTCCAAACAAGCACACCCCTCCATTGATTCCATCTTTACTTAGTCGGCTCACAGGCTCCACAATGCTTTCCAAACGTGAATTGTTTACTGTAGTGTGTATAATCTGGTGCTTGTAAAGAAACAGATGAATGGAAGATGACTTTTAGCAGCACCAGTGGATGTTATGAATCCTGTGTGATGTCCTATGGATTGGCCAGGGCACCTGCTGTCCTCTGATCATGAATGAATGACATTGGTAGGGATGTTTCAGCGGTCTTTATGTTGCTGTATATTTATGATATATTTATTTTCTCTCAAGGCTGGGATTAGTATATGAACTTATTTCAAGGCCTTATGTAAGCTGTGTCAAAACAGATTATAAAATATAATTTAACAGATCATCTCCTCTGGTCTTTGTTCCAGTCCAATGTTACCTCAGTTTACAATTGTAATGTCCCTGAGAATTTAGACAAACTTCAGTGTTTTGTAGGTTTTGGCCTCATAAACACAGAAGGGTTGTTCTCGTAAATCAAATTCTCACCATATTTGTAGTGTTCAGTTTTAAGGCTTTTCTGTCACCTATGGACACAATGGGGTGGAGTGCTGGCTCTGAGGCTAAGGGTCTCCGCTGGTATCCTGAAGGTTGTTGATTCAAATCCCCGTCACTGCCAAAAGAGATCCTACTCTACTGGGCCATTGAGCAAGACCCTTAACCTTCAATTGCTCCAGGGGTGCTGTACAATGGCTGACCCTGCGCCCTGACCCCAAGGGATTTTGAGTTGCTGCAATTAAATCTTGGCAAAATGGACTAGCCTGCCACATAATTTTTTCACTCTGATTTTTGGGGCGTCTTTGAATTCAGGGCTCTGTAGGTTGATCATTTTCATTTCCATCAAACGATGTGGCATCCTTTCGTTCCTAACACATTACCCAGTCTATGTGGGGGAGTCACGTGATCATCTCCTCTCCCATCCACGTCATTTCATTCACTTCATTTCGCTCCGAGCTGAGCTCCACAGCTGACGCGGTCTTGCCTTTCTTTTTCCTTAGTGATTAGTCCTTTCTCCTTTACTAATTTACTGTTTAGTACACGCGGTACTTACACAGTCACTCATAAAGAGAACTACCTTGGAAGACATCCAATCAACGAGGACATTAAATGGATGTCAAGAGAGGTCTTCTAGATTGGAAAATAAGCGCTTGGCTGCCAAAACCAGGCGATAAACGAATCTCAACAAGAAACGACTTCTACGTTAGAAAAAAAAACGATTCTCTGCCAAAATCAGGCGGTTAAACGAAGCTAAAGAAGACATGATTTCAAGACTGGCAAAAGGACGATTGACTGCCGAAAATAGGTGGTTAAAAGAATCTGAAAAAGACAGGACGTCTAGATTGGAAAAACCACGATCCGCTGCCGAAACTAGCTGGTTAAACTTGCAGCGAAGCGCGCCAGGTCTGCTAGTTTAAAATATATGTGAAAATGTGGTAAAACTGAGAAGAGAGAAGATCCGTCATTGCAGCAGGGTTTCAGTGTAGAAAAACCACAGACTGCAGTCACCGAGCGGCACGCGAAGGCTCCTCCGAGTCTGCTCGGGTCTTGACAACTTGGTCACGGATCCGGTATAAGTGTCCTCGTGTAATTAGGTGGTCAGTCATACAGGGGACATGGGGTCTGCGGGTTTTAGACGTGATTTTTTACATGCTAGGTCGCTCTTATTTTATGTGTTCTTGTGTACTGCGTGTCTCTGTAGGTCGTCGTGCTCACGGTTCACTTTCTGCTCTGTTTTTAGTTCAAATTCTTAAAGTTCACGCTGATAGTCAGTCAATGTCGGTGTGTGGTCGCTGAAACACTCGGATTGCGTGCTGATACCCAGCCATTAGTTGGTGACCTGTCCACAATATGTTCGTATTTTTGTATGTTTTTTTCCTACGACGGTATAATACGCCCAGCAGAAGTAAGTTGCCGATTACCTTTTGATGTTCCTTGTTGCCATATTGGTTAAAATGAAAGGAGATTCCGCATTAGACTTACAGTTAACTAGTCATAAAGGAAATCTGGAACAGAGACAATGCAGAATTTCTGCCATCCTTAGTTCAATACTTTTCACACTGCTTTAGTAGTGCGAATCCCAAAAATGCAACATTCGACCAGTCTTTGGGGTCTTAGCATGGAATGCAAGACAGAAACCATCCTGATCCAAACTGGTTCTGACAAATTTTCCTTCTGTCATCCACCCATTTTTCTGATTGCCATAATCCAGTTAATTGTTGTTGGGAGGGCAATGTGTTTTTTTGGCATAATGTAAAAACGTTAAATTTAGAAAAGATGCAAAAATAAATAAATAAAACATAAAATTGGATGAACTGGTTTATGTTGAAACAATTGATGATTTATAGGCATTTTAACTTCAGTGCTGAGTACATTTATTGTAAATATTATTCATTATATGAAACATAATCAGACTAGCACTGGACAAGTGAAGAAACTAGACAGAAGTCAAAGAAGAAATTGTGTCGCTCTCTAAAACAATCAGGATTTATAACTCTGTGGGGCCAGATACTGAGAGTAATGCAGATAGCGATGTAAGAGAAAGACACTGAAGTGCATTAAAAAACTATCAGGGGTACCCAACACTTCCAAGATCGAATAAAAAAAATGTGCAGATGTGGGAACTAAAACAAATAAAGGGATTTGGGCCTAAACCAAAATGTCTCAGCTCACCTTAGTTAGCAGCTTTGCATACCTGTGCCAAATCCCAAAAATGCCTTCTTGGGACGCTTCACTAATAAAGCGCCATTGCAGTCCCTAAATGGGGAACATTGCAGAAAGAAACATAGCTGATGTTAATATGAGATACAGTAGGTCCAATGGTGTGGATTAGATAGATAGAGAGATAGATAGATAGATACTTTATTAATCCCAAGGGGAAATGCACATACTCCAGCAGCAGCATTATGATAAAGAACAATATTAAATTAAAGAGTGATAACAATGAAAGTATTACTTACCAGACCAGCAAACACACACTCAGCTTCATATATTCGATAAGGGAGACCTGCAATGCATTAAAAGGGAGGAACAAATGATGACAATTCAAACTGTGCTGACGTGTTCACATGTGAGGAGCTCCCTAACACGCTGATGTTGCACATTCAAGTTTGCATCAATGATACGGTCTGAAACCAAATGACAAAGTAGTCTGTAATATGGCAACATTGGAAATCAGAAACATTTTGAGGAAACTTTAAAATTAAACATATAATAAGGATTTTCAAACAATACTAAGAACCGTATTGAGACATTTTCTAATGAAAGAAGATGTCAAGTGTTAACCGTTTATATAACCAAACCCAAGAGGTGTGGATCATTTAGCTGAACTTGTCTCACAGGTGAATGAGTCAAGATGGCTCTAAAGACATGACATGGGGTCATCTGTCCTAACTGGTGTTTTAATGAACAATAAGTTTTAATGAAATAGGTTGTGCTTCATTAATTAGCTGGAGATTTGTGAGATATAAAAGTACCTGATCATAGAAGACCATTCTTTATTATTTAGCTCACCTTACTTGAATGTGTTTTATGCTTAAAGACATGAGAGTCTTGCTGGTAAAGAACAAGATTTGAGACTCCACAGCTAAGTCGATGGGGTGGGTACAGAATTTACTTTAATGCAGAAAAGAGCTCTTCTTAGCCACAAGAGAATTCACATGGGAGAGAAGCCATATTGCTATGTCAAATGTGGCAAACGATTTCCACAGAAAAGTGCATTTCAGTCACACATGGCAGTACATACTGGTGAGCAAACCTGTTGCTGTTCTGAGTGTGGTAAGTGATTCTCCAGCACTAGAAACATTTGGAAACATGGAAAAATCCACACTTTAGGGAGACTGAACTAATATTCTGAATATAGCAACTTTACCTTTCATAGCACTCACCTTCAGATACACACAAGAATTCACACTTGGAGAGAAACCCTATTCCTGCTCTGAATGCAGCAA
The DNA here is from genome assembly GCF_016835505.1 of Polypterus senegalus. Taxonomy (NCBI): domain Eukaryota; kingdom Metazoa; phylum Chordata; class Cladistia; order Polypteriformes; family Polypteridae; genus Polypterus; species Polypterus senegalus. The sequence goes on from NC_053161.1 coordinate 152,938,313, forward strand.
ATGGTGCTCAGTGACATGCAAAACTTCACAGAGGAGGGAAGCCATATTGCAGTTCTTAATTTAGCAAACGGTTCTACAGCAGTGACCTCCTTCAGTGACACAGAACAATTCATGCAGGAGAGAAGCCATATTCTTATTCTGAGTGTGGGAAACATTTCTCTGACATTACCAGTCATAGGATGCACATGAGTATTCACAGTGGAGAGAAGAGGAATGCAATAAAATGTAAGGAATAACAAGTGGGATTCACTCGCATTGTGAGACAGCACCACACAAGCCCTGAATTAGAAAGTGACCCTCAAGATGGAAGACTCTTTGCTGTTGTCATTGGGGTAAATGGTTTAATAGAAATGATCCATTTTTACAAACTTTAAATGGTTTATCTTGGAAGTATAGTTACAAGTGACTATACTCTACTCTCGTAAAGAAAGGTAAAAAATAAAACACATTTTGAGGAAGACAACTTTAATTTTGCAGTTGTATCCATAAACTCATCTAGATGTTCTGTGCTTTACCAACACCCCTAAGGGGCATTAACAAGATAAAAGTGAAAAATACTGTGTCATAAAGAAGAATGGATAGATCTGTGACTAAAAGCTGATTAAGTTGCATAAAAGGATAGCATATGTGGTGTAAATATTGCTATTGTGGTTCAGTGGGATTTTGTAAAAGTGACTATAAAAGCATGTATGAGAAGAAAAGCACACACTTTATTGGCAATTGGTGGATGTCATTTGGGTCCATCCCTTCCCATCCTGGAGGTTCATACAGGCATTAAGAACAGATGAGAAGTTTATAAGACATTTTAGATTGTTATGGAGCTTTGAAAATTGACAATATAGCATCACAAACCCGACAGTATTACTTGGATCAGTTTATTCAAAATGCCATGTGCAAGTAAGAATTTCTTTGTGCTCTGTACACATGACAGTCTTGCCCTTAAAAACCTCTAATGTCCACATTCCTTCATCTTGACAGATCTCGTTCTCCAAAAACTTCTTCCAAAATAAAATAGCAATGTTGGAAAATTTAAAAAACCCATTGCTTTGCTAATAGAAAAGACTTTTTGCTAACAGTAAGGTTATTTGTTGTTTGCTGTAACGAGAACGAACCTTCATTTATTTACATCTTTAACAGGCTCCATAGAGTAAATAACCAGGAACAGACGGTAAGAGATTAGTGTAATAGCAAATTGTCATCGTTTTAAAAGAAAACTTGCTGCATGCAATGACGCTGACAAGTCCGCTTTTTCTAAATCTGTTAGTGTCCCGCTAGGCAGCCCACCATACATTAAATACACACGAGCTTAACATATGAGGATCCCGTCCGCAGTACCTCGGAATTAGATAAGGCATTTATTTTGATTCAAACAAACTGGAGTTAGCGCTGGAAGTACAGTACGTCTGTTGTGATGCTTTTTTTTAGTCCTCACTTCCAAACCTTCAATGAATCTTCACCACGTACAATTACTGGGCATCAATATTAAGTGATGTGTAGTAGGTGTCGAGTGATAATGTCATCCGATTACTCAATTTGTGTGTGGCTACCAGAGGTGGATTTGAAGACAATCACATATTTAAAAAACAGAGGGGTAAGTCTCTCCGATTCGGGCTTTTCACTTCATTTCACGGAGGCGTTGTTAGTCTCTATTCAGATTTATAAATCGTAGATTGTCAAAACTCAGACTAAAACTCATTCATCTCCATTGTTGTCACTGTTTTGTTGTAATTTCTTTAACCGACTCTTCCGGAGCTTAATATCCTCACCGTTCTCCTCGTTGTCACTTCACTGAATCGAGGTCCACTGTAATTGCCGCTCGCTGCGGCTCCTCCTCCTCTTCCTCATTGCTGTTCTTCTAGATTTCTGTCACCTCTGAGATGCGAATGGCTTCCCTTCGTGAAACCAGTCTGCTGATTTCCTTGGTTTCTTTGCTTAGGAGGTGCGCTCTTTTCCCAGGACGCCTTTTATTAGAGTGGAGACTAACGTGGGGGTGACACACTTTAAAGTATACAGCATAAGCAACATGTACCTATTATTGCATATATATATAATACATAATATGTAATATATATATAATGCATAATAGCAATATTATATTAAAAAGGACAGAAATCCGATCATTCACTGGCCTATTAAATGTCAATCTGCCAAATTATGATTTGAATGAATTAGCCGCAATTGCCTACTGCTGATGAATATTGTACTTAATAATTAAAATATGACAGAGGTTTGTAATTCTCTTTTTTATTATTGTATGATTAGTGTGAATTATGAATTTCAAAATGTTAATAGTCCATTGTAACTAGAAGATTTTCAATTTATTTTTTTCACAATAAACTAACCATGGTAAAACCATATCAGACATTTACAGTAACTGGAGCACACTAATGTACAATCATACTTTAATATACTCTTTTGTGTTCTCTTTTCAACTCCACGTCAGTCAAGTAGTCATCCTTTCACAAATGAATTGGCAAAGACATAATTATTTCAGGTTACCACAAACTAACCTGAAAATGAAATATTCTAATTACATCTTGTCATTCTGACTCCAGACGAGTTCAGTTTATGATCTTTCTTAGTTGGTAAGGCCTGGAGGGCACAGAGTTTCAATGTGCACATACATACAGAACATACAGAATGTACTAAATGAAGTATGTGTTAAGTTTGCCATAGAAAAGTAACACAACTTTTAATGACAGAACGTAACTGAAGTTTAACACGAGAAAGCTAAGATTGTAATGAAACAGAGAAGAAGCCTTCTTCCCTTTTATTCTGCATGTGTAAAAACTTTTTTTTTTTAGATTTTTTTGTGATTTTTTCCTTTTTAAGTTTTCCCTAATCCTTTTTAAAACTAACTTTACTGGACTGAGAGATTTTTTTGTTACACATTTAACTCAGTAGCTGCTAAGTTTTGGGAACTTGTGTAAGACACAGCTACAGAAATTGTCAGCTATTCTCAAACCCACCCCAGTTTAGTGGAGCAGGAGACTGTCCTGGCAGTACTGGGCACAGGAAAAATGGCTTGGGTGGGGTACCAGTCAATCACGGGGTCCGCTCACACTCATACTCTCACACACACATTCACACTGGGACCAGTTAACCACACAGGATTACCCAGAAGAAACACCGGCACAGACTTCACCCAGATTATCAGTGGCAGGATTTGAGAGCTGTGCAGTACAATGGACCTGTAACATGGTAGAGCCAACCAGGGTGCACCACTGTGGCATTTGAGCATAAAATAATATATTAACTGTTATTATCAAATGTCTCAAACTTCTTAAATTAAAAGCGTTCACACCTACAGCTTTATGTTGATTCCTCAACTCTCTTAATTATACATAAAAAATGGTAGTATGGATCATAAAAAAAAAAGTATTTTATTAGCATATTATACTTTGTATTCTTTTTTTTTTGCACTATTCTACTGGAGCAGTTTTTCCTTGACATGTCTGCTGTTTGGCCAAATACAAGTAGAAAGTGCTACATGCAAAATCTATGTAAAGTTACAATAGCTATAATAACAAACCTATGAGCCAGTCTGGCAAATAATTTATTCACTCAAAATTGTATAAACTACTTTAGACATAAGCAGGAACACATTGTGACATTTGAACAGGCCTGCAATTCTAATATCTTGTGTTAAATTTAAGGAGGGGATTTCCCTCCCAATTTCAATAATAAGCGTGAGCCCTGACTGTAACATTTATAATTGAGTATAGCTTACAAAATGCACTGAGAGTCTCGTGCTTTGTAAACGTGAATTGTTCTCTTCACATGCAGGGATAAAGAAGCTGCCATTTCCAGTGACACATGAACCTGTGAGAGAGAGAGAAGCTGTCTCTATACCATGGATAAAAGACTTGTCAGCATTAAGCAAGAGGACTTCACTAAGGAGGAGGATTGTGAGCAGGGATCTAGAGGCACTAAAGGCTCCTCCGAGCATTGTTTGTTCATTCTTACTGTCATAGTGTATACAAGAAATGTGAAAGGAAAATGCATACTGAGCATTTTCTCGAATACAGTTTTCTCATTCTTGCCTTTGATTTAAGGCAAGTGTAGATGGTTGTGATAGTCTAATATCTTAAGATAAAAAGAAATTCACTAATGGTGACTGGGTTGCCACAGTAAGACTTTAACTAGCCCCAACAATAGAAGAAGCACAACAACATAAATGTGTATTACATAAAAAATGAAGAGAACTGGTTACAGCCCGGGGTCAACCTACAATAAAGAAGAGGTGGTGTGCCAGTGTGTCTATGCAACACGTCCAGAATTTCCTACCCTGTATTAAATGAACTGGGAAACTGACTATCAGGTGTTCTGTAGCAAACTGGATACAAGAATATCAGTATTGGCAAAAAAAAAATAATAATTCCTGGAGTTCACATGGGACAGCATTTAAACAAATATCAAGGCATTGCTAGGAAACAAAAGCAAAAGGTAGGATATAAAAGTGTTTAACAGACATTCAGAACTACACACCTAGACAGGACTGGACACACAGAAAGTGGAATGTCCTAAAAAATAACTAGTTCTCAAATACTGACACAACAGGAAAGGAGGTTTTGAGGAAATACACATCACATACTGCCAACTTAAACTGAGAGTAAAGGACTAATACAGGTAAGACAATCAGCTTAGCAAATACAAGATAAACTCACTTCTGTCTTACAATCAGCAAGGACAGAAGAACAAACTGAAATAAACGGTTAAGGAGAAAATAACTGGAAAACAGCATTGCTCTAAAAATGATTCTCATAACACTTTCAGTTCAATTTATTTATGTTTGTATGGAATGCTTCACTTATCTCAACCTGAGAGCACCATAATAGAGTCTTGGAATAAAATACAATGACAAACATTAAAAATTACCAGCTACATAATTCATACACATTACAACACCAATGTGTTTAAACAGAGAGGGAAATAAAGCAGTTTGAAACTTTTTAACATAAATGGAGCTCCACAATATCTGTTTATTAACATTATCATCAAACTCATTGATAATGGTGGAGATATAAACAAAAACTCCATCAAAACTACAGAAACTATGTTGTTGCTCATTTATATGTTCAAAAATCATATATATATGGTTGGCACCGTGGCAACAGGTAGAGCAGGTCTGGGCTACTTCCCAAAGACCCAGGTCGGCAAGGCCCAGGGCAAGGAGAGAATACATCTACTCCAGGAAGAGGTCTGAGCAGGGGTGGAGAAAGAGAGAGTAAGCAGGGCAGTAGAACGCCGGCAACAGGGTGCGTGGACAAGGTGGGAGAATACTCTCCAGTGAAAGATCACATGGTCGGACATCATGCAGGGAGATTTCTTTCGTGTCCGGTTCCTGGTGCAGGCGGTCTACAATGTCCTGCCAAGTGCAGAAAACCTCCACATCTGGGGAAACAGCGAGACACCATCCTGCCCACTTTGTTCAGGAAGAGGCTCTCTAGACCATCTACTCAGCAGCTGCCCTAAGGCATTGGCAAATGGACGCTACCGGTGGCACCATGACAAGGTGCTCAAGGCAGTTGTTGAAAGCTTGACTGCAGCCATCAAGAAAACCAAACTCCTCCACGGCCCTAAGAAGTCAGTTACCTTCTTTAAAGCGGGAGAGCAATCCCAGGCAAAGGCAGTAACAACAGGCCTCTTCCACACAGCCTCTGACTGGCAGCTGCAGGCTGACCTGGGAAACCAACTTAAGTTCCCGCAGCAAATTATAACAACACCACTCCGGCCAGACATGATCATTACATCTGAGGCCTCAAAACAACTGATCACTTTGGAACTGATAGTGCCCTGGGAAGAACGTATTGAGAAAGCTAGTGAGAGGAAACGTGCCAAGTACCAGGAGCTGGTACAGGAGTGCAGGGGCAGAGGCTGGAGGGTAGTCTATGAGCCCATAGAAATTGGTTGCAGAGGATTTGCAGGACACTCACTCTGTAGAGTCCTCACACGGTTGTGCATAACAGGAGTGGCCAGGAAGAGGGTCATTAAATCCGCAAGTGAAGCCGCAGAGAAAGCCTCAAGGTGGCTTTGGATGAAGAGGGCCGATCCGTGGATTGCTACTGGGACACAAGTTAGGGAGTGATCAACCCTGGCTGGGTCGCCTGAGCGAGGGTGTATGATTTTGCGAGACCCAAAACGCCTGATGACCTCAGGATACAACACTGATAATGTGTCCCAGTGCATCCAGGTGATGTTTCTTATATATATATATATATATATATATATATATATATAACCCGCGGTATATATATATATATATATATATGCTAGCCAACCCGCGGTGTACCATACGCCGCATAATCGGGCCGGTTTTTTTAATGAATTTTAAGCACAGGGAGAAAATTAACATCTGAAAAATCGGTAATGTAATAAATCGGCAAGAAAAGCAACATTGTAACAATGCACGGAACGAACCAACACACAATCGTCCGTGACTGAAAACCGGCGGATCGTCCTCGCGCCTTCTGCTGCCAGACGGAGGGATGGGGGTTCACGGCGCGGAGAGTGGAACGGGAGGAGAGAAGGACGTCCATTCAGCTCCGTCCGTCATGCTAGTCTGCTGATTTCTCGTTCAGTATGTACTGCCCGGTCATGTGCCCACCTCCAACTTGTCACTTGAGTCATCGTCTTTACACAGTCCAGATGTACATGTGACTGACGTGGACTTTTCATTGCTCTGTGCGGTTTTGGCCGCTTTTCTATATATAATCCACCAAGACACCTGACCACGGTAGTAGCGAGGTGGGAGGGGGGTGTGTGCAAAGTGCAGGAGCATCTAGAAGACGCATGTTTGTCGCGACGCAACCAGTGGGAGCGTCAGGGCCGATCCTGGGTAGACGGCCGCCTTTGTGCGAATGTGGTTTCGCCGCCCTACGTACCTATTTTCTATTATGATATGACGGATATTACTATTACATGTACTACTTCAAACAGGATTAAGACGGTGTTAGGGTTAGAGTCGGGATGTATAAATAAAATTTAATTTCAAACGATTAATTTCAAACCAGCCTAGATTAGAAAGCCGGTTTATTTAATCGTTCTAAGCGACAGGCAGCTCTGCACACAGTGACAGTCAATTCAGAGATCGCCACAGCCCCGCTGTCTTTTGCCGCTTCTCTTTACTCGCAATCCCGTTGAGGAACGAACGCGTCTCACATGAAATCTATCGCCTTCGCGACGCAACTATGAAACATGCAAGTTGAACGTTGACTAAGGGACTACACACATTTAGAGAGCGTGTCGTAAACACATGGTAAGCAATGGAACCGTTCAGACAGAGCGTGCGATGAGCCGGCGACCATCAAAGGCTTTTGCGCCCGCTCGCGCGAGCAAATCGCTATGTATGTGGAGTCCCTAATAGGCATCAACGCATCGACTACAATACACGCCACACGCAACTTTGTCAAACTTTGCTCACTGCAAACGCCGCCGCTGCTATAGTCGTCGGCCGCTCTCAGACTTTAAAATTCAAAGGCGGACAGCCGCCGGTCGCAGCGTCGCCGGCTGCTGCACGTCTCCTCAACGGCCGCCTTTGAGTTTGGCCGCCCACGTGCGGGGCACGCTTTTGCCCGTCGCCAGGATCGGCCCTGGGGAGCGTATGAGTCGCACTTAGTGGGAATTCCACGGTTTGCAGCCCGAATGGGGCTCAACGGCTTACCCACGCCGGGCAGACACACGGTCAATGTCATGCATAATTATTTATTGAATGCTAAACACTTCTGGAAAGACACAGTTGTCTAAAAAGGGAGGGTTTGAGGATACAACAGAAAGTGAATGAAAAGATAGAACTGTAGACTTTTCATTGCTCTGTGCGGTTTTGGCTGCCTTTCTATATATAATCCACCAAGACACCTGACCACGGTAGTAGCGAGGTGGGAGGGGGGTGTGAACAAAGTGCAGGAGCATCTAAGAAGACACATGTTTGTCGCGGATGCGAATTGCTGTATGTAGCGTGTAAAACAGTTTGCCATGGAGCACGCGGTGGAGCGTCGTAACCGAAAACTCAGTTTTTAAAGACTGCTCACTTCATTGTGTTTTAACCTCAGTTGTAAAGGATTGTTTTAAGGATCCCATGGGATACCCCTCGCAAACCGTTTGACACGCTGCACCATAGAGTCCGGACATATTCATGTAATCAGCGTATTGTTGAGCAGACTGTATAACAATGCCTCTGTGACTAAGAACAACGGACATCACGTCACCGAAGTTATCCCAATGTTGGCAAACAAAGCTAAGAGCCATGTCACGAAGTTTGAGAGCAACAGTTTCGTCAATGACATTTCACCAAAAAAACCCGACTGACAGAAACAAACAGTTACCTGAAGCAGGAATTTCCATAACATTGAAAGAATTGTTGTTTCCATGAAATACATTTGAAGCGGCAGCCATGGAGGGCAAAAGAATAGTCAACGTGGCTCACAGCTGGGTTTGGACCGGAGCACAGACCAAAGCGAGCGAGTATGTGTTTGATGAGCTGTTTGATTTGGCGGGCAGTGGTCTGAGGTGCGTTCCTGAGCACGTGGGAGGAGGGGTAGAGTTTCTGGGCGGAGCTTCGTTGTTCCTTTCGCATGGTTTTTCATGGTGTCGAAACCAAAAAGAATAATGAAAATTCAACGTGGCTTAGACGTGCATGTGGACTCCTAGCACAGACGAAAGGGGCTAACTGGGTGGTCGGTGAGTTTTTGCGTCCGGGCACATGGCAGGCAGTGTGAATGCCTAGAGAGCGAGGGTAGACGCGGGCCGGTGAAAAATGAGTGTTGGTGGGTAGGAAAACGTCTTCCGTGTTCCTGCAGGAGCATCTAAGAAGACGCATGTTTGTCACGGATGCGAATTGCTGTATGTAGTGTGTAAAACAGTTTGCTATGGTGCAAGCGGTCATGCGTTGTAACCGAAAACTCGGTTTTTAAAGACTGCTTACTTCATTGTGTTTTAACCTCAGTTGTAAAGGATTGTTTTAAAGATCCCATGAGATACCCCTCACATGCTGCATATGGCGATTCACCTCCACGAGAAACATGCCTCTATGAACAGTCAACGTAGCTCGGAGGTGCATGACATGAACATGACATTAACCTGCCCTGCACCGCATGTGGCCTCCACGACAGACGAATATAAATGACGCCACTTTTTCTGTGTCCTCGTCCGACTTGGTGGGCGTGGCCCTGCGAGTTGTTGTCGTATCCAATGGAGTTGGTGGGCGTGGCTCCTTCCTTCGTGCGCCATAGGTGTCTCACTTGTCGGCGGCTTAGTGAATCCACGCCCCTTCCGGCGTGCTTTTCATGGTTGTCTTGCCTTAGTGAATTATATATATAGATATGTGTGTGTGTGTGTGTGTGTGATGGACGCCTAGGGTCTTTATTCGACCAGGAAACCTCCTTAAAGGAAGGAAAGGGGAGATGGCTTTTGAAGGGCACTATCTCCCCTGAACTGCTACTTGGCAACCCCTTTGGTTACAACGATGACTCAGACCTCAAAACTCTACAGGAATTGGTATTTGTCGGCTCAGCGCTGTTGGGTTCCATGGATGCCACCAGGGGAGCTGCCGAGTCCTACTTTGGGCTTTCACCACACCTGGGAGTGATTCCAGACCTCGCTAATGAGCCTCTTGCATACTCCTAGGTGCAGCTTAACAGAAGCCAGCTGCCACTACTTCAGGAGGGAGAAGACAAAGCTTGCAAGAGGAGGAGTGGAGGTGAAAGACAAGAGAGAAGAAAAGAAGAAGAAAAAATTGTGCTTTGGTGTTTCTGTAATGTGCTGCTGAGGGGAACGTTTCCCCAATAAAAATAAATTTGTGTTGCTGCACTTTTTCCTAGTGTCTGTTGTGTTGGGTGTTGACTAGCTGGTGCACTCTCTGTTGGTCACAAGTGGCATCCCAAATGGGATTTCCTGACCGTCTAGTTGCAGGAGACCCATTTTCAAAAATGTCTTGTGTCCAACCCCAACACACAGTGCAGCAGCCCACAGCAATGCACCACTCCAGTCCATGATGGGGAAGAGAAGGTCCAAGTATTGGGCAAAGTCAGTGAGGGGGTAGGCAGGCCTCATCATCAATGGGAAGGACCTCGATGTGGGGCGTGAGATGGCCAACCGCAGTGAAGTCTAGATGTGAGGCTTGGGAAGCAGGTAAGTGCCTGCCATGAGAATGGGACAGCTGGTGACTGTTTCACCTGTTTCCAAACCCAAACGCCCTCCCCAAAGAAGGTAAGAAGTCAGACGGGGAGTGCCGGTACTTCACCGATAAATTGGTGCAGGCGGAACTAACAGGCTAAGTATCTTGGCGCTCCACTGACTTGCTCTTCCTGGAGCTGGTAGAGGACCTGACAGAACATGCGCTGGAGAGCCACTTGCCTAATGGCTTCAAGTTGGCGGGAGGGAATATTCAGAACCTGAGCATACTGCTGACTGAAACTGTTAATGGTGTGGATGTACGGGAGATGGGGAGAGTGCTCCACCCTGTGAATACTTTGTTGCAGGTCCTGGTAAGCATGAGGACCCTGATCTCAGTGCTGAAAAGAATGGCCGAAGCACCAATGAAGAGGACACAGAAGTATTTGAAGGATCACGGCACATGTCTCTTCACCCATGTAGACACAGCGGTACAGGTATTTGAGTCCTGTACCATACATAAGAATGGAACAACATGTGAATTGGCCTGGGATGGTTCTGAACAGTGTTGAGTAGCAGGAGGTCCGACTGTTGACCGGGGCATGATCACATGGCAGGGGACAAGAGGGATTAGCTCAGTAGTGGCAGTGCTCAAAATGGCCGAAACCCTAAACCACCAATAATCACATACAAGACAATAGGGATGCAGACAGCACAGAGTCTCTCTTATTCCCATAGGTCACTACACCCCAGAGCAATAAGGAGATCTGTGAGAGAGAGAGATGCCAGGACTCCTTATAGTGCAACACATGAG